>NW_021619081.1:0-4189 GCF_004785775.1 Grammomys surdaster | reverse complement strand
AAAAAAAAAGATCAATATCCTTAGTCATGAGTAAATTCCAAATCAAAACTACTTAAAATTTCATCTTCCAAACATAATAATGTCACACATCAATTTTGAAAGACTGGGGTGAAACTCAAGGTAGAAAGAGAGTACAGGTCTGAGGTAAGGGATGATTCTAAGGAAGTAATATTTTCTATACAAAACTTTAGAGGCAGATATAGGCAGTCACAGAGAATCAAGGAGTTAATATAAGATTTGCATAGGTTCCATCCAATTATTTTCAATAAAAGAAAGTCACAAGAATACATTCAAGATTTAAAAAACAAATAAAAATGTTTCATTATACACATGTGATGAAGTTCTTATCTTAAAGGAAAAATTAAAAACATTTTCAGATTGAATATTTATCTATAATAAAACACCTAGAAGACTATGTAAAGAAATAAATATGTTAATCCTATTAAAAAAAATTCCCACACATCATTTTATCTGCAAATGGTCAATCATCAAGGGTGAAGAAAATAGTTATGAATTCTCTACACATTTCTATTCAAAATCTCTTCTAAGGGTATCATCAGGTGTGTTAGATGACAAAAAATGATATAAAAATCGTTTACTTTTGATCGGCTTTTAGTTAATAATAAATATATTATAGTAGTGTTTTGCATAAAAGAAATAACCTCATAGATAGAAAAAACCTGAGGAACACAAAATATATATTCTGTTTTAATTCTACACAAATTGTATTGCAAATAATAACTTTCAAAAGCAAAACTATTAAAGGAATCAATTCCCAAGCTTGGGGATGTCTTTTCTTTACAACTTAGTGCAACAAAAATTTTTGATATGAAGACCTTTCTGTTCATCACAGAGCGCTCCAATAACACATGAAGAATGTAAACAAATTTAATTTAATATTATTTAAAAATTCATTGACCACTGGTAAGTGATCATACTTAAACTATGCCTAGATATACATTCCTGCTGTTTGTCTTTTCTGAAAGATTCATAAGGAAGTGTCTGTTTGGCCTAGATAGCAAGTGCACCTCAGAGCACAAAGTTAAAAGGCCACACTTTGTCCATCCTGGAGAAAAAAAAATGGTCAATAGGTTTACTTACTGAACCTTGAGTAAGAATATATGACACAAAGGTAGCTGGGATATCTAAAATCCTACAAGTAAAGAGTTATACCTCCCTAACAATTTGTGAAGCAGACTAATTTCCCTATACTGTCTCTTGCTAATTAATGATTTAAATTTTCCAAAAATGAAGAGGAATAAAATATATAAGCCTACGAATATTGCAAAACTGAAGTGACTTTAGAAAATTTACTGACCTACAATACATTTTACCATAAAGACCCTCTGGGACTTGTCATATGGAATGTGTATGGTTCTAATAGAAAGATTTCATTCAAATAAGTAGTAATATATTTAAATATATATACATTGATACTACTGTCATGGTCATAATGAATCACTATTGATGAAAATTAAAGGTTCATTAGTTGAACCCAATATTGTTCTACATGATATACAATTTCTCATGCAAAACTAAGAATTTTCAACAATAATCTTGTTGAAACACATACCAAAAAATTAAGAAAATTGATTTGCCTGCTGTCAAGTGGTACACATTCAATTTTCATATCAAGTCCCTTCAAACTTCACACTTTATCCATTATTTACTCTACATTATGTCACACATTACCCTTCGAACATCTTCACATACACAGGTACGTACACACACACACACACACACACAAACAGAGACACACACACACAGAGGGGGGTTACACATAACTCCACCCATTTCACCCTGCAAAACCAAGATTCTGCTATAGCATGGAATACATAAATGTCTATACTACTGAAATGTCATTATACCTGACACCTGTTTTCACAAATCTATTCAACTTCCATTTAAATCAAACCATTGTCAGCCATGCTATGAACAATTTTCTAACATATCTGGTTTTCTGTGATATTTCTTCATTTTATTGAATATTTTATTCATTTACATTTCAGGTGTCGTCTCCTTCCCAAATTTCCCTCCCTAGAACTTCCTATCATATCGCCCCTCCTCATTTTTGCTTTTACACCATTTTAATCACATGCATGTATTAGGGTCAGTTCTAGGTTGAGGGTCTAGCAATAAAATAGTTGCAAATAGTCAAGGAACAAGCCAGACAATAATCACAAATTGTCAAAGAGCAAGCAAGGCATTAAACCCAATTATATGAACACTATGGTGATCACTCTTTCAAAGGGTTTTTCATAATGACCTAAATATCTGAGGCTAATTCCATGTCCTAGTCCAAAGTGATTTTCATGTCTGTGGCCTACTTCATTGTTCAAGCCTAAAATTTAGATTTCTGTCTGAAATTACTTCTTTTTTCTAGCCTAATATTTAGGGTCCTGCCTGACATTACTCACAGACTCAAGATGTAACTCACAGATAACAAGAAGCTAAAGAATAAGAAAGACCAAAGTGTGGGTACTGTCCCTACAAGGGACAGCATGCATTTCACCATGCTCCCAGACTTCAGGCTCCTGACACAAGGGCGAAGATCTCCATTGATCCATGCCTTTCTGTCACATAGGTCAATGAACATACCAGCCCCTAGACAGAGGGTGTGACTACAGGCTGCAGAATCTCAAGAGCTTCCAGTTTCAACCAAGCTACTACATGTATCCCACCAGGGGTCAAGCCTTTTCCACAGCCTTTCACTCCTACTGGATCTAACTCTCCTATCAAGCCACTAGGTTTTTTCCTTTAAGCTTTTCTTAAAGGATGCCCTTTCTATTTCTCCTCTACATTTTTGATTTAGCAGCTAAGAAAAACAAACGGTGAATACATGAGTCCTCTCTAATAAAGCACCCAGCCAACACATGGCAGAGTAGCCACAACATGGCAGAGGAGGCCCCTCCCCCACCAATTCTAAACACACTAAGGACAATAGGGAAGCACACCTGAGAGTCTAACCCAAGTTTTTAATGCCTTTTCTCCCTAACAGGAATACCTGCAAAAATGTCCATGCTTTTCAACCCTGAAGATACATTTACATGCCATCACCATATGCAAACACTGTTGTGGATGTCTACAAGTGCATGCTAATAGGATCCTGATGTACCTACCTCCTGAGGGGCACTGCCAGAACCTGACATATACAGTGCAGATGCTCACAGATAGCCATCAAATGGAAAACTGGGTTCCCAGTGGAGGAGTTAGAGAGAAGACTGAAGGTGTTGAAGCAGGTTGTAGCCCCGAGGGCAGAGCAAGAATACCAACCATCCAGAGCTCCCTGGTTAAATACATGGAAGGGACCTATGTCTCTAGCAGTATATGGATAGGAGGATTGATTTGTCCAGTATCAGTGGGAGAGAAGGGCCTTGGTCCCTTGAAGGTTGGATGCCTCAGATAGGAGGAATTTGAGTGAGGTAAGGTGGGAGTAAGTGAATAGGTTAGGGCAATCCCTTGTAGAAATAGGAGGAGAGAGGATGTGTTAAGTGCTTTCTGAGGAAGAAATGTGGAAAGGGGATAACATCTGAAAGGTATATAAATAAAGTACCCAATTATACTTTAATATTAAAAATAAAAAAACAAACAAAAAATGACAAATAATGGATCTGGCTATGACAGTCAAAAATTTGAAACACTTCAGGAGAAACTTAACATTATACAATTTACAGGGATTTCTTATAATTGTCAAGGACAAGGGGCTGTCGAACAGTATCTTCATGAAATTAAAAAGGGTGAGATATACCTCTAAACACCAGAAATTTATTTAAATTATATTCTTTCAGTTTTTTGTTTTATTTTTTAATCTGGATGAAAAAACCTCTCTGCTAAGTGTCTATGGCACTCTACATCTAGGCATACTTATGCATAGGTGACATGGAAGGATCCACTAAGGTGTGATATCAATCAGTTACAATATGGGGAAGAGGACATGTTTGTGGTTTTTCTGCAAGACTGCAAGATGCAGAGGGAGCATGGTGGCTGCCAAAACAATGACAGTGACATACTGATGCCAGGACAAAGAATAACTGGGAATCTGGTTTATATATATATATGTATGTATATACATATATATATATTTATTTCTCATCAGCTGAGACAGGTGCGTTAAATATGTACAGGTTTCTGATATTATAGGATTGAATGTTGACTATGTCTATATCTTTGTCAGCTGCTTTCATCTACT
>NW_021619080.1:9552-15171 GCF_004785775.1 Grammomys surdaster | reverse complement strand
ACAAGTTGTCTTGGCTGGTGTGTGTGTGTGTGTGTGTGTGTGTGTGTCTGTCTGTCTGTCTGTCTAGGTGTGTCTGTGTGCATTTGCACATGTGTTGCTGAGCATGTAAAGGACAGAAGTTGGCATTAAATGGTTTCCTTAGTTGCTTTCCATCTTAAGTTTTGAAGCAGAGTCTCTCACTGAGTCTGGGGGTCACTTACTTGGCTGGTCTGGTTGGCCAGGGAGCCCCAGGGATCTTCTTGCCTCTTTCCCTAGCCTTAGAACTACAGGTGCATGCTGTCATGCCCAGCATGTACTGTGACTGACACAACATCCAGTTTAGGTATTAGATATCTTAGACAAGCAGCTGTATGTACTTATTCATTGTTCATTTATTGATTTCTTTGTAACAAATATACATAGTGTCTGGGCAAAGCATAGCTTTCTTAAAGCCTCAAAGTGAGCTGTCTGTCTGACTACAGGTGCAGAATAGAATTCCAGTACTGACAACTGTCCCAGATCCCCAGCATGGGTCAGGTGCTGTGTGCAGATCTGGGGAGACAGAGACATGTGAAAAAAAGGCAACTTCCTCTGTGGGCTGGAGGTCAGGGGAACTGATTATAAAGCAAAACCTTGGCACACCTCTCTTACTGTTCACCAATGGTCTGTTTGTTTGCCACCACTATTAAGTTATTTCCGAATTTTTTCTTTTTTATGGATTCCTTGGGCTTTGCAAATATGATTTAAAATTCTAGTAAGTGCTTCTCATAATGTTAACAGAAATTATCTGCTCTGAGAAAAAGGGATGAGCTGAAATTTAAATGTATAGGTAGTGACTCTCTATAAACAATTATGGCAACATTCATGTCATAATATTTAAATGATGCATTTACTCCTTTCAAATAAGAGCAGAAGAGCACAACTAAGTGATGGCAGGAAGAATGTTAATATTTACCCATTAAAGTAACATATTATTCAAATAGGGAGACACTTCTTTCTCTTATCTCATGTTCATCTCCCAAGTGAATTAAAGCCATTATAAAGAATTGCTCTTTTATTGGCTGCAGCAAATCACATGCTTAACAGATTTACTATCTCCTGAACATCATCACTACCATCAGCAAGCACTTACGGGAACCTATTGTAGGCAGGAGATGTAGTGTTGGGAGTTTTGCATCTCTCTGGAAAGACGGGACATATTTATAACAGAGACAGATAATACATTGTGTGTGAAACAAATGAAACTTAAAATAAGTTTATTTGGAGTTTGAAGCAAGGAGTCATCAGAAGGAGGTGAGGGTTGGTCAGGGCTTATAGCAGAAGGCACCTACTGTGTGCACTATAGAGGAAAGGGTGTGGGATCAGGTCAGGGAGTGTTATGAGCATAAGAGCTGAGCACAGATGGTCTCAGAGTCTTATTAAGTATGACTTTCTTGATATCGTAAGCCATGCGGAGGCATAGATTGAACTGGTAGACTGGCTAGAGTATTTACTAACCCTTATGTGATGCTTTGAATGAGAATGGCTCCATAAGAAGTCATTCATATGTTTGAATAATTGGGAAAGATTGGAAGGTGTGGGCTTTGTTGGCAGAGGTGTGTTACTGAGGGGCAAGAGGAGGGAGGGCTTCAAGTTTCCATTCACAATGTGTTTTTGCTCTGCTTCCTGTTTTTGGACTGGGATTTGAGCCCTCAGCTACTGCTCGAGCACCCAGCCTGCCTGTGACCATGCTCCTTGCCATGGTGGTGATGGACTTCTTTCCCTCTGGCATTGTAAGACCCAAATAAACCCTTTTCCTATAAGTTGCCTCTCCTTATAAGTTGTCATGGTGTTTTGTCACAGCAATAGAAAAGTAACTGAGATACTTTATCTTACATAAATATACTACAGAGCTTTTAGACTTAACAGTTCACTCCTTTGCATATTAAACCGCTGAGGAGGGTGACATCTTGCAGATCAGGAAACGGAAGTATGAGTTACCCATAAATCATCTAAGGCAGCAGCAAAAGGGAGAATCACAATTTGAATCTAGATAGGTCTTTCCCCAAAAGACTAATAGATCTAGGTGCAAAGATTTTGGGATTCATCTCTCATGTTTCTAGTATATGTGTTACCAATTCATATTTAATAGGGATACAATACAGTTCCCTACTCAGCCTTATTTCTGTAAGAAGATCGGTAGCCTTGCCTAGGTGGGAAAGGCAAAAGGCCCTGAAGCAGAGAAAAGGAAGAAATCTAAGGCTGACTGGGTGTTAGGGACATGGCTTCCATCAATTCTTAGATATACAAGAGGTGAGATAGCTGGAGTCTCTGGTGAGTGGGCTGTAAACACAACCCTATCATTTTCTCCATGCTATTCAAGACTGTTTACCTTCTGTGGTGTCAAAGTGAAAAATATCAGAAAGTCTGAGTTAGAAGAGGTTTGCTAATATCTACTTATCAGTGAGTGAATACCATGTGTGTTCTTTTGTGATTGGGTTACCTCATTCAGGATGATATTTTCTGGCTCCATCCATTTGCCTAAGAATTTCATGAATTCATTGTTTTTAATAGCTGAGCAGTACTCCATTGTGTAAATGTACCACATTCTCTGTATCCATTCCTCTGTTGAGGGACATCTGGATTCTTTCCAGCTTCTGGCTATAATATATAAGGCTGCTATGAACATACTGGAGCATGTGTCCTTGGTATATGTTGGAGAATATTTTGGGTATATGCCCAGGAAGGGTATAGCTGGAACCTCAGGTAATACTATGTCCAATTTTCTGAGGAACTGCCATACTGATTTCCAGAGTTGTTGTACCAGCTTACAATCCCATCAACAATGGAGGAGTGTTGCTCAGAATACCGAAGATACAATTCACAGACCATATGAAGCTCAAGAAGAAGGAAGACCAAAGTGTGGGCGCTTCAGTCCTTCTTAAAAAGGGGAAGAAAATACTCATGGGATCAAATATGTAGACAAAGCATAGAGCAGAGACTGAAGGAAAGGCCAACCAAAGACTGTCCCACCTGGGAATCCATCCTACATACAATCACCAAACCCAGACGCTGTTGTGGATGCCAAGAAGTGCATGCTGATAGGAGCCTGATTTAGTTGTCTCCTGAGAGGTTCTTCCAGAGCCTGACAAATACAGAGGGGATGCTAGCAGCCAACCATTGGACTGAGCATGGAGTCCCCAATGGAGCAGTTAGAGAAAGGACTGAAGGAGCTGAAGGGGTTTGCAACCCCATAGGAAAAACGATATCATCCAACCAGACCCCTCAGAGCTCCCAGAGACTAAACCACCAACCAAGGTGTACACATGGAGGGATCTATGGCTCCAGCCACATTTGTAGCAGAGGATGGTCTTGTTGGTCATCAATGGGAGGAGAGGCCCTTGGCCCTGTGAAGGCTCGATGCCCCAGTGTAGGGGAATTTGAGGGTGGGGAGGTGGGAGTGGGTGGGGAGGTGGCTGGGTGATCACTCTCATAGAAGCAGGAGAGAGGGGATGGGAAAGGGAGTTTCAGGGTAGGAACCAGGAAAGGGGATAACATTTGAAATGTAAATAAAATATCCAATGAAAAATAAATAAAAAAAGAAACCGTTTGCTTTGGAGCACAGTGGTGGGAGCAAAGTTCATAGGGTCACTATGAGGGTAGGTTCTATGTAACTCATTGTCTGCATGGCCCACAAGTACAGGAAACACAGACAAGGAGATAGGGATGGAAACATAGCTTCCGAGAGGCAGTGGTAGCTATCAGGACAAGAAGGGTTCAGGGAAGCTGACACTGGGAAATAGAGAAAGAGCCTTTGTTATGTGAAGTCTGATAAAGCCAGGATATTTAGTTAAGGTTTTTAAATTGTTTAGTCTTCAGCCTCTCCTGTACATTGGAATTCATAGACTTTACTGGTGATTTCTATCTCTCTGTGTCTCTGTCTCTGTCTCTGTCTCTCTCTCTGTCTCCTGAACACTTTCTTTGAACATTCTTCTTTTTACTATACATTTCAGCTAACAATGGTATTTGGAGATGTTGTAGATAATGGTAGAAGTGATACTTGGGGAGTGGAATGGTTACATTTCCCCCAACACTTTTAAGAATGGCTTACCAAACCTACAGAGAAAATGTCTTGTGTTGTTTTTCAAACACATCCAGAATATTTTGGGGATGCCTGTAATAGAGATCTCCCAGCCTAGATTCAGGCACCTATATCCAGAGAGCCCCACATACCCCTTACAAGCTGATTGTACAAGACTATTAGTCTTTATGCACCCATCCAGAGGAAAAGATGAAAATTATGTCTACCATACAGAGTTGTGAGAGTCATCAGAATCAATGCGTCTAAGGCACTTAGGAGAGTGCTATGCATAGGTAAGCACTATTATCTGTCAACCATTTCTGTAGAGTCAATCGACTGAAGCTCTTTCACATGATAAATGCCCATACATGAGCACCATGCATGTTGTATGGACATAGGCAATGTGCATGTGTATTACCACGTATATAGCTGGAAAGCACATTTTAGCAAGGAAGTAACAGAGGAGCAGACAGCACGGTGTTCACTAGTATATGCTCATCAGATTCTTGATATGCTCAAGGTGAGAGACTCCTCTTGTGAAATATGGGAAGCCACAGGCTGTCTGCCTATTAGGAGGCTGGTACACAAGGGAGAACAGGAATGGATTAAAAAACCCACTGAGCCTGATTCAGGCCAGTAATTGCCTGAGCCCCTGAAGCATGGGAATTGAACACTCTTCTCTCTTGAGCTGTTGCTTTCTGATTTTACTTATTTATTTTTTACTAGAAAAGAGACATGTACTCAAAGTGAGCATCTGACTTGTACAGAATGGGGTCATTTGGGAGGAACAAGTCATGCATGAAAATCACAGTCTAAGCATACACTGTCGCTCTTCTGGTTTATCCATGTTTGTTTTCTAGAGCCAAGTTGATAATATGCATTCAAGGCTGTATCTTGCTTTTCCTTAGTGTAGCCTTATATTATGTGAATTGTCCCTATGTCTTTAATGACTTTATATAAACACTATTTTAATGGGCACATGATGGTCCATAATACAATGGTTCTCTTTTATACTACTTTACTAAAGTGGACCTTCTGGATTCTTTTCACTTACTCTTATAAGCAATACCACAATGAACATCATCATGGTAAATATTCTCATTTGGGCCTTTTTATAATAAATTCTAAAAGAGAAACTCTGTGCTCTGGGACACACACTTTTCTTTCATCTCTTTCTTTTTATAAAAAAAAAAACCTGAGTGCATTGCTCTGAGAGTGCATTTGAAAATTCACAAATTTACAAATGTTTAGCTCAATTGTGGTAACATTTTGGACCTCATAGAAGAAAATCTTGTTCTCTAAGATGCCCTAACACTGGAGTATCCATTAAAGAGCAAGAAGAGAGATGGCCAGTAGGAAAGAAAGTCTCTCTATTTTTAACTCACAAAGTTCATAAGAAGTGAGTTAAAGAAATATCTTCCTTCATACACCTAAAATACTTATATGTACCAGTTTTAGAGTGCATGTTTATATGTATACTTCTTTCCTAGCAAGACTCTTTTACAGAGGGCACCGTTGAATGTCAAAGTCCTGTGCCTATTCTCATTTGGATCCTTTGGCTTAGTGTACAGAGGATGGCT
>NW_021619080.1:0-9452 GCF_004785775.1 Grammomys surdaster | reverse complement strand
CACTGATGAGCCCACCATGAATAGATAGATGCACATTAGCGACCATAAAACAAGAATTCCCAACTGAGGAATCTCAAATGGCTGAGAAACACTTAAAGAAATGCTCAGCATCCTTAGTCATCAGGGAAATGCAAATCAAAATGACCCTGAGATTCTACCTTATACCAATCAGAATGGCTAAGATCAAAAATTCAAGTGATAGCAGATGCTGGCAAGGATGTGGAAAAGGGGGAACACACATCCATTGCTGGTGGGATTGCAAACTTGTATAACCACTCTGGAAATCAATCTGGTGGTTTCTGAGAAAAAGGGAAATAGTTCTACCTGAAGACCCAGCTACATTGCTCCTGGGCATATACCCAAAAGATGCGCCACCATACCACAAGGACACATGCTCCACTGTGTTCATAGCAGTTTTATTCACAATAACCAGAAACTGGAAACAACTCAGATATCCCTCAACTGAAGAATGTATACAGAAAATGTGGTTCCTTTAAACAATGAAATATTACTCAGCTATTAAAAAAAAATATCATGAAATTTGCAGGCAAATGGATGGAACTAACCCAGACTCAAAAGGACATGCATAGTATGTATTCACTGATAAGTGAATATTAGCCATTAAGTACAGAATACCCATGACACACTACATAGACCCAAAGAAGCTAACCGAGAAAGAAGGCCCAAGCAAGGATATTTGAATCACACTTTGGAGGAGGAACAAAATAATCATAGAAGGCAGAGGGAGGGAGGGAAGAGGGTGGGAGAAAGGAGGGTGAGGGGAATGAGGGAGGGCAGAATCAGGTGTGTGGAGAGACAGGAGAGAGAACCAGAGGGCCATGAGAAGGAATGGAAATCTGTGGCTCCTGAGGGTGAGTGGGGTGGGGGTAATCTTTAGGAAGACCCACAGAACTGAGATGGTGGAGGCTTCCAGGAGTCAATGTGTGTGACCTTAGCCAAGATGCCTACCAGTGGGGATATGGAACCTGAGGAGGCCACCTCCTGTAGCAAGATAGGATCCTCCAGTGGAAGGATGAGAATACCAACCCACCCACAGAATTTTTGACCCATAATTTTATTTATCTAAACGAAATCCAGGGACAAAGATGGAGCAAAGAGTAAAGGAATGGCCAACTAATAGCTGGTTCAATTTTAAACCCATTCCATGGGCAAACAACAATTCCTGACATTACTAATTGATGCTCTGTTAATGCTTACAGACAAGAGCTTAGCATAACCATCCTCTGAGAAGCTCTACCCAGCAGCTGACTGAAGCAGACACAGATATCCACAGCTAAACATTGGATGGAGGTCGGGGACTTTAATGGAAGAGTTGGGGGAAGGATTGAAGGCTCGGAAGGGGATAGGAACCCCATAGGATGATCAACAGAGTCAACTAACCTAGACCTTTGGGAGCTCTCAGAGACTGAGCCACCAACCAAAGAGCATACAGGGCTTGAATGAGGCCCCAGGCACATTTGTAGCAGACATGCAGCTCAGTCTCTCTATGTGAGTCCCCCAATAACTGGAGTAGAGGCTCTCCCTAAAGCTGTAGCCTGACTGTGGTATCTGTTTCCTAACAGGGCTGACTTGTCTGGCCTAAGTGAGAGAAGACATACCTACCCTGGCAGAGACTTGATGTTCCAGGGTGGGGGGATATCAGGGAGGGGCACCCACTCAGTGGAGAAGGTGATGAGGAATGGGGGGAAGTGTCTCTGTGGGAGGGGGTACTAGGAGGGGGCAGCATTTGATGTAAATTAATTAATTAACTAAAAAACAAAAAAGGATATGAATGTAGGAAAGGGCTTTGTTGGGATGAAGTGGGGGTAGTTAAAAGGGTGAAGGGGGATAAGAGAAGGTGAGGGTGCCGATACTCAGAATATACTATCTATGAATGAAACTATCATAAAATAAATTTAATAAAGAATATTAAAGGATGCCTTTAAATGACTGGAAAGACATCTCAGTGAGTAGAGCACTAACTCTACAAGTGTGAGGGCCCTAGTCTTGATTCTCAGAACCCATGTAAAGTTGGATGCAGTAGTTTATGTCTGTAATTCCAGCATGATGATGCTGAGATGGTAGGCAGAGACAGAAGAATCCCAAGAATCTCTTAGCCTAACCAGGCTTATGTAGTGCTGAACAATAAGAGATACTATCTCAAAGAAGGAAGAGGCAAGGCAGAGTCTGATACCTGTGGCTGTCTTCTGACCTTCACATAAGTGTACACCTGAATTTAATACTCCTCATGCCCTGGTCTAAAAAAGAGGTTTGTGTACTTTTAAGACTGACTGGACTTCCAAGGATTCACAAGTGAAAACACGCCCCTCCACCTCCATGCTTCCAGTAACTGTCTCTCTATGGATATATTTATGAACATAAAATTCAGAGATGCTTTAGGGATGGCAATATTTCTGATTTTCTACTTTTTTTGAGGGTTCCTACTTTTTATTAGAATCTATTGATACACTATCGTGAGTCAGGACAATTAGATTAATCTGTGATTATTTATACTACTTCAGTGCATGCCACTACTTTGTATAATAGCAAAGGCATTTGTTTGACAGGAATAAAAGGAATCATTATACATATGAAACCATCTCATGTTTACCTAATATGAAAAGAGCCTGAGATTGTTCCATCAGATTGTTGGGGTAAGCACTCAACTGACAAGCTGTTCTTCTGATTCCGGAGAGCAACGAGGTTCAAAGGAGTCACATACTTTGCTCAGCATCCCATGGGGAATAGGTCATTAACCAAGAACAATTCTGACTCTTACATCTTCTGTCTGACTACTGTTGGAAGGTAGAAGGCTAGGCATGCTTGCCCTTACCTGTGGGCTTGACCAGCACAGCTAGGAAGTCAGTGGTGAGGGAGCTGACGTAGAGGAGGATGCAGGGTGCCTTGGTAGTGCTGAAGCTGAAGTGGATCTGCTCCTGGGCCAGATCTGGAACCACGTGCTGCTGGTCTGCAGAATTCTCAGCCCTGCTGCCCATGTCTCTGGCAGTGACCACTGGGGCCTGGAAGTTATAGCGCAGCCACATGCCCTCTTCAAAAAAGGCACCAACATCTGTAGAGAAGGAAGAACAAATTTGGAAAATGAGAAAGGTCTGAGGCCTATGCTAGCTATGCTTGGAATTTGGGTGAACTGTTGTCATCAATACAAATACTCTGTTGAAAATACAGCATGTAGCAGAACAAGGAAATCTGTAATGTTAAAACAAAAATAGCAGTAAAAAACTTAATATGGGAGGTGCATGCCTATAATCCCAGCACTCAGGAAGCCGAGGCTGGAAGAGTTCCTATTCAAGGCCAGCCTGGGCTACTTAGCAAGACCTGGCCTAGAAACAAAACAAAATAAGGAACTAAAGGCACCGAACTAAGACCATATTAGAAAAATAAATAATATATAATACTCCCTGGCTTTCTGGCTGAAGAGACTACTGAAAATAAAGGCAGAATTATAACACAGACTTAACTTAAGAAGCCCATAGGGAAATATTCCTTGAGACTGGATTTGACTTAGATATCCAAACAGTAAAGCCCAAGATAAACTCTAACACTTGAGAAGTTTTGAGGGTTTCAAATCACAAGGCAAGACATTAGAGAGACCTGGTTTCAAATTCAGCTCTGAGGTACCTGACTTGCCTTACTGGAACTTCTTAACCAACCTTAACAGGCCACAGCATTTCATCTTGGAAGCCGAGAGTAATTAGTACTCAATATATAGTACCTCTCAGCATTACGATCCTTATTATTAAGAAATTATTGGAAAGATTCCGGGCTCTTTATGAGTCAGTCCTTTCCTACAGCCTAATATGAGCTAGTTTCTTTGTAATCACTTCCTGGTAGAAAAGTCCTTCTGTGGATTCCCTACTGTCTGCTAACGACCATCTTGAAATCACCGGAAGTCATCTGAAGGCCGAGCCACCCTACTTCACTGCCACTGTTTCTAGCTCTCTTCACACCTGATCCCTGAAGTATTTCTCAAACCTTATTGCCGATGCATCCATTACCCTTGCAGCACTTGACAGCCAACTAAACTAACACTATGGAGAATATACGCCATAACACACTACTCCGTGCTGCAATTAATAGGCTATGACAAGTTTTTAAAAAGTTATTTGTAGAGATAATGCTTATATGCATTGTATGAAGATATGTTTCTGTCCTTCCTTGCCTGTCTAAGGCACATTCTGATTGGTTAAAATAAGAAGCCTAAGGTCTATAGCAAAAGGCAGGATAGAAGGTAGCACATCTGGCAGAGAAAGAGGAACCCTTGGAAAGAGTGAGGCAGGGAGATTCGCCACCCAATTGCAGGGGAAATCTGATGTATGAAACCAAGGAGAGGTAACCAGCCCTGTGGAGAAACTTAGATTACTTTAAATGAGATGTTTGAGTTACAAGCTAGTTGGGAACAAGCCTAGCTTAAGAACAAAAGCATTGTAAATAAAAATAACCCTCCTTGTCATTATTTGGGATCTGGGGCAGACATAGAAAAGCTTGAATGATTACAATTAATATTTTTGTTTTCTGAGACAGGCTATTCTTAAAACTTGCTGTCTTCCAGCTTTTGTTTCGAAAGTACTGGGATTACAAGCCTGTAATTGCACATACCCCTTAGTCTTTATGTATGTATGTATGTATGTATGTATGTATGTATGTATGTATTTGTGTGCGTGTGTGCATATCTTATGTGCCACAGTACATATGTGGTGATCAGAGGATAACTTGTAGGAATAAGTTTTCTTCTTCTACCATGTAGGTCTCCAGTCAGAACTCAGGCTATCATGCTTGTCGGCAAACAGTTTACCACTGAGCCATCTTGCCTGTTCCAGCACTGTAGTTTTTAGCAACACACTTTCATCTTGGGAACTGGCATTTATTATTTCTGAAAAAGTTATTATAGAAGAGTGGAGTCAGATATCCCAGAAGGACTTTCAGCCTTGTCAAATGTACTGATTTGGGTCAATGGCTTGAATCTCTGCTTTCTTCTTTGTGAACTGGGTCCTGGTGGGTGGTTGTGAGGATTAAGCAGCTATGTATGTGTGACACAGTGCCCGGTGCCTGGAAACAATAGTGTTTAGTATAAATGACTCACTGTAGTTTCAAGACTGCCTACTATTGTCTGTTATGGGTGGCTGATATCTCCTCTAACCTTTACCTCTGACCATTGCACAAATGCCACAGTCCAGTGTCAGCCCATATGGGGTGCTGCTACAGAGATCAGTAATTCTCACTGAACTGTGATGAAGAACCCAGCGGACTCTAGATTCTCACCACAGGAAGCACTATTTTTTCCCTTGAATTATTACCACAAGGATATTTGCAGATGTGTGTGTTTGCATGAATATATAGCATTGTCAAGGTGATGGGAGGGATACTAATGACATCTAGGAGACATAAAAGGAAGCAGTGTAGGAGGACGTCTTACAGATAAGGATTGTCTTGGTTAAAATGCCAAAGGTATCCTTATTCGGAGACACAGGATAGAAGATATATTTTATCCATGCTAGCTGCTATATGCTTACCGGGATGTAAAGATGAGTAAATTCGGTCCCTGTTCCTGGGGACCTTCCTGCATGACAGTGTCATATGTGTGGGAAGAGACATTTCTATTCTCAGCACAATCTGGTGAGAGTCACAATGCTTATGGAAGGTATGAAGTGAGGACCTCATCACTCAGGTTAGTATCTCATTGTCTCAGTGGATACCTATTGAGCACTGACTATAGACCATGGATGATGTTGGACACTGAGCTCTTGATCCCTAGGAGGATTTGGATAAACAGGTAAGTAGAATGTGTGTGGATCCAGGCTGGGTTCCAGGATTATGTATACAGGGTCCCTGGAACACAGTGACAACTGCTCTATGTCTAGGGCCAACGAAGACTTCCTGAGGGAAAATGCACTGAAGCTTGATTCCAAAGGACCAGAGATGACAGCAATATGAAGGTGGAATCACAAAGTTTTCAGAATGGACAACAGCATAGAGAAATTGCAGTGGCCCGAGAGCTTGCATGTCAGAGCATCATACCCACCCATCAGAATCCACATATCTCTCATGTATCTGTGGTTCCCTTGAGACTCCCAAGGCTTCCAGCCTATTTCAGGATGGGCATTGGAGTACAAGGAGAGATCTTTACCCTCTGGAGTCCAGAGTCTCTGGAACAGATAGATGCTTCTAGGCGAGGCCTCTGGAATCACGCTTAACAAAATAGGGGAAAATGGGACATATTGCCTGGAACGAATGACCCGAGAGGGTATGGTTTTTTTTTTTTTTTTCATAGAGAGCTTTGTCAGAGTGGAAGCAGGAGGCATCTGGCATCCATTGAGAACAGGCTTTGCTCTGTGGGAGAGAAGAAGGCAATAAGGAAGGATAGGATTGAGGACAGAAGCCTCAATTACAGGCAGGTGGGCTAGAGAGGAGGCTATGCAGCCAAAGACAAACATGCCAGGTTTTTGCAATTCAAGGTTGCAGGCTTGGGAGGGAGGGTCTGGGCAGCAGAGACCAGTCATACAGGGAAAGCCACTGCTACCCTAAACCTACACATGCAGCAGTCTCTTTGAAAAAGTTCCGTGTGCCAGGCTCTCCTAAGCATCCTTTTCCTAGAGCTAGGACTGGAGGTTGACAGTGAGCAGTGCTGGGCCCCTGACATTTCTCTCATCACCTTCATTAGAACCTGTTAAAATGCTGATCCCCCAGTCTGAGGTCCAGAGTCAGTCAAACTCAGAGCTTCTGACTCAGTGGATCTAGGCAATCAGCACTTACAATAGGCTCCCATGTGATATGCACACAGCACCTAAGATCCCTGGAGTAGAAGATGAGTCGGGATGGTACTGGATGGAGCAGGTAGCTGAGTGGTACCTGCCTGGATGATGTTATACATTTGTCAGCTAACCTGGAGACAGCATCCCACCGTAGATCATGAAGGGAAAGTCAGAAATCTAAAAACCTTATATAAACAATCTGAAAACAGGCCTCGGAGAATTCTTTTGTATATTTTAGAGTCATCATTTAAAAGCTTTATGGATTCATGTCAGCTTTGGAGGAAGGAACAAACCAGGCTTAAATGTGTTATCCTGAAACCACATCATAAACCAACTGTTAGACTGAAGCCCCAGAGCCATGTAAATCATTTAAGGTTCCAAGTAGCAGATTTACTGCTGTCATTTCATTGTTTCAGATTGGCAGAAGAAAATGCCAAATCGGGATACATTGTTATCTCTTAAGTAACATCTCCATCCCTTCTGAACAAATACATAAAAGAATCCTAATTTAATAATACCCAAATAACACCATTTCCTTCATTAAATTTTATTGATTTAGGATGCTTGACTCTCTCTCTCTTTCTCTCTCTCACTCTCTCCCTCCCCCCCCTCATTCTTTCTTTCCTTGCCCCTGTGTAGGTATGTACATGCTGTGGTAGTCTTACATAAGTCATAAGACAATGCTTGGTATCTGTTCACGCCTTCTACTTTGTTTGAGACAGAGTTTTTTGTTCACAGTTGCATGTGTTGGTCTAGTTGGCCTGAGCTTTAGTTCATTACCTGTCTTCTGCCTATCTCCTACTAGGGCTGCCTGCACTGGGATGAAAAGGGCATATGTCCTTCCGTATTTGGCTTTTACATGAGTTCTGAGGATCTGAGCTCAGGTAAACAGGCTCATATGGCAAGAGCTTTCCGTATTAACTCATCTCTTTAACCATGTTTCCAGTTTTTATATTATAATTATTTATTTTAATAGAAAAGCGGTCAAGTTTAGATATAAGTATTCTATTATGTATTATGAATGATAGTTTTTGATTTATGTCACATTTCTCAAAATTTGAGTAGGCTGCACTGTCTTAGGATGACTCTGGATGGTAACAATGCTGGGAAGACCTTGTTTTAACTATTTCTTGGTCTTCAACACAGATCATATGTAAATTATGCCTGATACAGGAAAAGAGCTTTTCAAATTTTTGAAATAAAACCCACAAATCATTCCTCTCAGAATAATACCATAAAGAGATTCGTCCCCTAGTGTAAAAACCAAATCCCTAAGGCTTACAGTGTGTGTGCGCGAGGGAAGCCCCACACTCCCCAAACAGTGCCCCCTCCATAATTAAATTACTTCTCATTTTTTTCTTCTTTTCCAACTTTAATAATTCCATTCCCGTTGCCTTTTCACGTAGGGGATATTTTGTAACCTATATTTCAAAGGTTGACAAGATTCTCTTGTTCTCTAACATCCCCGAGGGGCCAGAATTGAAAATTCCCAATTTGCAAATGGGTTCTTTTCCTAAAGTTTATTTTAAAGTCAGTAACTTGCAGCTTGAAAATATTTCCTTGTAGGAATGAGGAGTTGAGTGATGGCTGGTTTGCGGGAGAATGCACAAAGGCTGAGCGGCTCAGCTCAGGATGTGTAATAAAAGATAATTGAAGAGTGCCACTGTGTATTGGTAATTAAAACAGAAAAATATCAACATAAGATGAGAAGGCTTATTTTTCATCTGAACTCCAGGGAACAGTGCCCACAAGGATTTCATCTAATTCATCCTTTGGAGTGCTGGTCAGGGTAGAATGATTGACTCTGTGGGAGGGAGAAACCCTATTAGTACTTCTGCCTATTCCCATGGTATAAATACTACTGTCTTGTTTGATTTCACAGCTGTCGATAGGACATCACTAAGTAAGAAGTCAAGAAAAGAGGTCTCCAACACTCCAGGCTGCTTCCAGCCCATGAAATTTGTTGTTTCATTCCTGACTATTTTGGGGGCGGAGGCCTGAACCCATACCTTACATCCTGATCCTTCCGGTATGTGATTTCTTTCTACACAGGTAGCCACTGGCAGGCAAACCCTGCTTATTTTGCTCCCTGGTTCTGTTATCCACCTTTCAAGTTTGCTTTCTTCTTCTGGTACCCTGAAACCGTCTTCTAACCTCTTCCCAAATTCCTGGGATTCTGGAAACTCTACAAGCTTCTGTTCAAATCTAGTAGGAGCTCCTGGGAGGCAGGGCTGCAACAGAAGAGGCATGGGCCTGACCAGGGTCCTCAGGGTCCTCAGACCAATTCTCAGTCTTATTACCTTCTTTGTGATTAGTCATCTAGACTTTGGTGAATTTTAGGAGCCCCACTGCTGGATCTCTCTGTTCACTGTCCTCTGCATTGGATTCTTACCTTTTCTTTCCTTTTGGGCACTTTGCACATCAAAGCGCTGTCCAAACTTGTTTCCTGTCATCCCTCAGAGGCTCTGCTATCCTGAAACAAAACTGACTTTACATTGGCAAAAATCTGCTTTATTTCCCAAGTATGCCACTCAACTTCCCTCTCGAATGTTTTTTATTCTGTTTGTTTGATGTTTTCCTCAATTCCTTATAAACATTTTGGACTAACAACATTGGATGTGGGACAGGCTAATATGCTCACCTCTGCTAGTTCTGTGTCCTCAAGTGGATATGTATCTATTG
>NW_021619079.1:6295-9000 GCF_004785775.1 Grammomys surdaster | reverse complement strand
CAGAGCCTATAAACATAATTTCAGATTCGCATTATGTTGTAGGAGCTGTTAAACAATTAGAAGTGGCTGATTTTATCCACCCTAAAAGCATGGTTGCTGAGATATTTAAAGATATTCAACATCATATTCGCAATAGGTGTCACCCATTTTTTATTCAACACATGAGAGCACATTCATTGCTTCCTGGACCTATGTCTCAGGCAAATGCTATTGCTGATAAAGCCACTAAAAACCTATTTTGGGCAAGCTCGCCATTAGAAGGCGCAGTTGAATTCCATAAACTCTATCATGTACCAGCTAATACCCTAAGATTAAAGTTTCATTTAACTCGTGCAGAAGCGTGAGATATTGTTCTAAAATGTACCTCCTGTGCAGAATTCAGACCCTCTCCATCTATAGGGTTCAATCCCAGAGGTCTGCAACCTCTTCATGTCTGGCAAATGGATGTTACACATTGCAATGCCTTTGGAAAACAAAAATTTATTCATGTATCTGTGGATACATGCTCTGGCATCATTCATGCTACCCCCCTTGCGGGAGAGAAGGTGTCACATGTTATTACTCATTGTCTTGAAGCCTGGGCTGCTTGGGGCAAGCCCCTTCAGCTGAAGACTGAAAATGCACCAGCCTATACGTCTAAAACTTTTCAACAGTTTTGTCTGAGGCTTGGTGTCCGTCATATAACTGGCTTGCCATATAATCCTCAGGCACAAGGGATTGTGGAATGTGCCAATGGCACGTTGAAAACTTATTTACAAAAACAAAAGGGAGGAATAGGCCCCAACATGGGACCTAAGACATCTATCTCCCTAGCCCTATTTACCTTAAATTTTTTAAATCTGAATTCTGATGGACAATCTGCTGCTGACAGACATGTGGCTCCAAGTCCTCAAAAAGAATATGTTAAATGGAAAGATGTCTTCACTAACCAATGGAAGGGCCCGGATCCAGTTTTAGTGAGATCCAGGGGAGCTATCTGTGTTTTTCCACAGGATCAAGAAAATCCAATCTGGATACCAAGCAGACTGACCAGAACTGTGAAAAAGGACTCACCGACCCCTGAAGAAAATGCTAAAGATCCTGCTGATGATCTGCCTGCTTGAGAGAGCAATAAGTATACCATTGTGGGCTGTGGTAAGATCATGGCCAGTTCCCATCCCAGTACATTCCCACTCTAAAGTACTGCCAATGTTTACATCATCGAGCTGTCAGCTGGAGGCACCATGTGCCATACCTTTAAACAAAGAGACTGTCAAGTATAATGCATCAAAATTTAGATTAAATGATACCTTGTGTTTCACCATAACAAACAGGGCAGAGACCCCATGTGTTGTACTTCGCAATGCTACATTGGGACACTGGATTGATCCACTTGGAGATTCCCAAATAGACACTGGTGTCCTGCTCGAGGTACTCAATAACATAGTGGCAAGACAATCTGAGGCCAGTGGAAATACATCAAGCAAAAAACAGTCCCCTGTGAATATCACTACATTATTGCTAAAAAGTAAGGTAACCATACTTGAACGATCATATTGGCAAACCAATAATGCCACTAATGTCAGAGTGTGGCCATGGTGCCCTCCAGATCAGTCATTTCCACCAGTGTTTACGCACTGCCAATCTAAAAGGATGCCTAAGGTAGAAGTATCTCGAGGCTTCACCTTATCGCCACCTCTAAAAAGGATGGCTATGACAGGAAATAAAACAGGGAATATAAACGAATGGCCATTTTATCAATGGGTGTTGACAAATTTAGCGGGGGCTGCTACCAGTTTATCAGCCTTTGCAACTCTAGGTGAGTCACAACATGACATTTGAAATGTATCAGCAACCAGAATTAATACTACACCAGTGATATTGAATGATATTAAATATAATAGCTTGTTGGCAAATTATTCAGCCAAAAGGGCAGCAGTTTGTGTTTCGGCTCCCTTCATTTTATTTTAGCAGAATTTAAAAATAAAAGCAGCATATTAGATTATGTGAATGTCACCTGCCAGTTGACAGAATGCTGGAATGGGTCCGCATCTTTAGCACTGCTGGTGCGGGTTCCGACCTTTGTCCCTATCCTGGTGGATGCTGATCCCGATAAATTTCCAATAATCTCTTTAATTAGAGAAAAGAGAGATTTTGGCATAACGGCGGCCATTGTGACAGCAGTTGCAATGTCGGCTGCTGCAGCGGTGACTGCGGGTATTGCCCTAGCCAATCAAGTTCAAGCAGCAGAAACAATAAATAATATAGTGAATGCCTCGGCAAATGCTATGGTAAAACAGCATAAAATGAATAGCCATTTGATTTCTGGGATACTGCTTGCTAATCAGCGAATAGATCTATTACAAAGAAAAATGGAAGAAATTGCTGATATTCTTCAAGTAAGCTGTGTAAGTCATACTAAACACATGTGTATCACACCCTTGAAATATAACAATGAGTCTTTTACAGAAAGGACTAAATTATCTAATTTTTTACAAGGAAATTGGTCACAACAGGCTGAGGAGCTACAAGAAGAACTCCTGCTCACGATTGCTGTTTTGAATGGGACCAGAATAAACCCGATTGATGTTGAAGACTTCACTTCCTGGCTCACGTCAGCCTTCTCCCTTTTTAAGGAGTGGGTGGGGGTAGGAATGTTTGGCTGTATGATCTTTGGGGGAGTGCTGATCACACTCTGGTTGCTCTGCAAATTTAAAAAACAACAT
>NW_021619079.1:4706-6285 GCF_004785775.1 Grammomys surdaster | reverse complement strand
AGTGTGGAGGGTCTCACAACTGTTTAACTGCCTTGAACGCCTTACTGGTAGAACGGTGGGTTTGATCGGCGAAATAACAGTTGGAAAATTGTTGCAGCAATTTAATAAAAAAGGGGCAGATGTTAGGAGCCGCGTTCACCATAGCAACATGGTGCCGGTTTCCTGCTTCCTGGTTCTTCTTGCGAGCCTTGCTTGAATGTGCGCCTGCGCAAGGCGCGAAAACCAGTATGCTAATTTGGCGACATCATAAGAGCCAATGAGTGTGTGGCACGTCTCCTAAAGCTCTATATAAGCCATAGGCTTTTGGGGCTTGGGGTCTCTCGCCTCACTACCATCTAAGAGAGCTGTAACACTACCATCTAAGAGAGCTGTAACACTAAAAGAGCTGTAACAATAAAACTGCTGTCAGAAGAATCCTGAGCGTGGCGTTCTCCTTATCGGTGAGGCAGTGCCCCGAAACTGGTGCCGGAAACCCGGGGACGAAGCCGAACATCTCAGTGTTTTATCCAGTTTCGAGGGACCCTGTTGGCTCAACAGAGGATTCAGAACTGATGGCATGAGAAGTCTAGACGCTTTTCTGCAAGGTATGGTGGATCCTGTCTATTTTGCTATTGCTATCCCCATTTGGGCTGTGGTAGTTCTTGTGCTCTGCTTCTGTTTTAACTGCCATACACAAGGAAAGGAATGTACTTGCCCTCTGTTTATTCAGGAGCTGTAAGTCACAGGTAGATAACTGTGCAAGTTCGTTCCCTCTAAGCAGTATGGGTAACCACCAAATGAAGCCGCTTCTCTCAGCGATGTAGGCGTTGCTGCGCAAGCGCGGTTTAAAGGTTCCCGAGAAAGTGTTGTGTAATTTTCTGTGAGATGTGGCTTGGGTAGCTCCCTGGTTTGTTTCCACGGGGTCCTTGTCAAAGGGCTCCTGGGACAAGCTCGGCGGCGACTTGATTAATGAAAAGGAGAAGGGAAAGTTAAGACCAGGCACATGGCCGCTGTACAAAATGGTTAGAGCCTGTATAGAGGATGCAAAATGCCAAGATAAGGTAAGAGAGGGACAAAGAGCTTTAGCAGAACACCAGGATAGCCTATCAGAAGCAGAAAAGGAAAAGAGCGCTAAGAATAGAACGAAGAAAAAGGAAAAGAAAAAGGAGGAAATTAAAAAAGAAGTAGCTACAAAAAAGGAACATAAAAAACAGGAAGAGCCTAAGAGAAAACTATATCCTGTGTTAACTGAGTTTCAGAATTTAAGAATTAATGACTCCGCCTCTGAGGAGACATCCTCGGGGGACGAAGAAGATACAGAGGATACCGACACCTCATCCTCTGATAGTGTGTTAGATCTTGAGGAACAGGCAGAGTTAGATAAAGAGGCAGCTCATTATGAGTCTGAAAGATACAGGCTGGATTCGCCTTATGCACTGGGGTATGCCCCATCTGCCCTACCATTGGAGGAAGTAGTTAGAGTTAAAAAGAAAAAACCAAAAGAGAGACAGGAAAGACTGCCGTCCAATTCTCTTATTACAGCTAAGGAGAGAAAAAAGATAAGAGTAGCCTTTCCTGTATGGGAAGATGCTAACCAAAC
>NW_021619079.1:0-4696 GCF_004785775.1 Grammomys surdaster | reverse complement strand
TGTGCTTCACAGGCAAGACAAAATTTAGCTCAGGGGCATCCACAATGGAACTTTGACATGCTTACAGGGCAGGGACAATGGGCTATCAATCAAACGGCCTACCCTGTAGAAGTATATGAGCAAATTAATAAGGCAGCTGTAAAAGCATGGAAAAGCCTACCTAACAAAGGACAGGTTTCAGGAAACTTGACAAAAATTATCCAAGGGAACACTGACGCGTTCTCAGACTATGTGGCTAGGATGATGGAGGCGGCAGGAAGGATTTTTGGAGATCCTGAGACGGCCATGCCTCTCATAGAACAACTAATTTTTGAACAGTGTACTAGAGAATGCAGAAATGCTATTACACCTTGGAAAGGAAAAGGACTAAATGCATGGATGAAGGCTTGTAGAGAAATAGGAGGACTTCTATCTAATGCCGGATTGGCAGCTGCTGTTTTAGCGGCTCAGAGGGCCTCTAATGTTAAATGTTTCAGGTGTGGAAAACTGGGACACATACAAAGACAATGTAGAGCACCTGGCACTACTAATAACAATTGTCCAAAGGTGCCTGGAATGTGTCCTAGGTGTAATAAAGGAAAACATCGGGCAAATGAGTGTAGGTCAGTTAAAGACAGTTAAAGACAGAGGATGTACAATTTCTCCTCTGCCAAAAACGGGCAACAAGGCCCAAGTCCCCAGGGCCCGCAAATGTATGGGGCAATAGAAAACCTACAGAACAACCCTCAACAACATCAAAGGATAAGACAATCAGGAGAGCCACGTCAGGCTCAGCAGGACTGGATCTCTGTGCTACCGCCAGAGCAGTACTAACACCTACCATGGGGTGTCAGCCTATACTTTCTGATTTCTCAGGACCCTTACCTGAGAATATAGTAGGACTAGTGCTAGGAAGATCGTCTACGACTCTAAGAGGATTAATTGTTCACCCCGGAGTCATAGATCAAGATTATGAGGGACAAATAAAAATCATGTGCTCATCACCAAGGGGGATTAGCTCTATAGCTCCTGGTGATAGAATTGCACAGCTATTAGTCCTCCCTAGTTTACATTCATTCTTTCCTAGTAAAGGTTTAACTAGGGGCATGAAGGGATTTGGCTCCTCTGGAGGACAGAATGTATTTATTTCATTAGATTTAGATAAACGCCCCATCTTAGAGTTGAAAATTCAAGGAAGGCTTTTCACAGGCCTCCTAGACACAGGAGCAGATACTACCATTATCTCTACCAATTGGTGGCCAAAGAACTGGCCTGTTAATAGCTCTTCACAAACCTTACAAGGTCTTGGATATGAGTCTGCTCCTGATGCTAGTGCAAGACTATTGCACCAGGAAGATTCCGAAGGCAGACGAGGGACAGTTGTTCCTTATGTCTTGCCACTTCCAGTTAATTTATGGGGAAGAGATATCCTTAAACAATTGGAATTTAGGCTCACTAATGATTATTCTACACAGAGACAAAAAATGATGAAAGAAATGGGGTGTGTCCCTGGAAAAGGATTGGGGAAGGCCTTACAAGGCAGGATCAGCCCTGTTTCTATTACAGAAAAACAAGACAGGAAAGGGCTGGTTTTTTCCTAGGGGCCATTGAGGGTGCATTGCCTATACCTTGGTTGTCAGAGGAACCTGTATGGGTTCCTCAATGACCGTTAACCTCTGAAAAACTAGCAGCTGCAAAAGCTCTAGTTAAAGAGCAACTAAAACTAGGACATCTGGAGAGTTCTCAGTCACCATGGAATACGCCTATATTTGTGATTAAGAAAAAATCAGGTAAATGGAGGTTATTACATGATCTTAGAGCTATTAATAATCAGATGCAATTATTAGGATCAATTCAAAAGGGTCTGCCACTGCTGACAGCCTTGCCTAGACATTGGGAGATTATAATAGTAGATATTAAAGATTGTTTTTTCTCTATAACTTTACATTCCAAGGACAAAATTAGGTTTGCTTTCACTCTCCCAAGTGTTAATCATGAGGAACCAGACCACCGATATCAATGGAGGGTCCTGCCAGAAGGCATGGCCAATAGTCCCACTATGTGTCAAATATATGTCTCTTCTGCTATTGAACCAGTTAGAAAACAGTTTCCTAAGGTTAGAATTTGTCATTTTATGGATGATATACTCTTGTGTACCAATAACAAAGAAGTTTTACACCAAGCGTTCTCTCTGTTAGTTTCTACCTTAAAACAGAAAGGACTATCTATAGCGCCTGAAAAGGTTCAAGAAGGAGAGATAGGAAAATTCTTGGGAGCGATAGGTACTCCTGAGTATATTAAACCACAGAAGGTTACTATTAGAAGAGATAAATTAAAAACATTAAATGATTTTCAAAAGTTACTAGGGGATATCAATTGGATTCGTCCCTATTTGAAATTAACTACAACTGAACTTCAACCCTTATTTAAAATACTTGAGGGAGATTCTAACATTACTTCATTGAGAACTTTGACCCCTGAATCGTCTAAAGTATTGGATAAAATAGAGATGGCCATACAACATGCTCAACTAGATAGACTTAACCCCGAATTATCTTTCCAGTTATGTATTCTTCCCTCTCCTCAACAACCAACTGCAGTACTGTGGCAAGAGGGACCCTTGCTATGGATTCACCCACATAGCTCTCCTGGAAAGACTTTAGGCTATTATCCTACCTTAGTTGCAGAATTGGCTTTAAAGGGACTTCAGCTGTCCGTGATGCATTTTGGACAATATCCTAATACAATTGTATGTCCTTATACTATGTATCAACTTCAAGTTTTATGTGCATCTCAAGATGCTTGGGCAATTTTAAAATGCTCATTCCCTGGAAATATTGATAATCATTATCCTAAACATCCCTTGTTACAATTTACTCTTTCTAACTCATTTATATTTTCCAAAGTTACTAAGACACATCCTATTCATCAAGCATTGGATATTTATACCGATGGTTCTAAGACAGGCATTGGTTGTTATGTGGTTAATAATGTCCCTACTCGAATTCAGTTTGATTATACATCTCCCCAATTAGTAGAATGTGCTATTGTAGCGATAGTGTTGCAAAGATTTGCAGAGCCTATAAACATAATTTCAGATTCGCATTATGTTGTAGGAGCTGTTAAACAATTAGAAGTGGCTGATTTTATCCACCCTAAAAGCATGGTTGCTGAGATATTTAAAGATATTCAACATCATATTCGCAATAGGTGTCACCCATTTTTTATTCAACACATGAGAGCACATTCATTGCTTCCTGGACCTATGTCTCAGGCAAATGCTATTGCTGATAAAGCCACTAAAAACCTATTTTGGGCAAGCTCGCCATTAGAAGGCGCAGTTGAATTCCATAAACTCTATCATGTACCAGCTAATACCCTAAGATTAAAGTTTCATTTAACTCGTGCAGAAGCGTGAGATATTGTTCTAAAATGTACCTCCTGTGCAGAATTCAGACCCTCTCCATCTATAGGGTTCAATCCCAGAGGTCTGCAACCTCTTCATGTCTGGCAAATGGATGTTACACATTGCAATGCCTTTGGAAAACAAAAATTTATTCATGTATCTGTGGATACATGCTCTGGCATCATTCATGCTACCCCCCTTGCGGGAGAGAAGGTGTCACATGTTATTACTCATTGTCTTGAAGCCTGGGCTGCTTGGGGCAAGCCCCTTCAGCTGAAGACTGAAAATGCACCAGCCTATACGTCTAAAACTTTTCAACAGTTTTGTCTGAGGCTTGGTGTCCGTCATATAACTGGCTTGCCATATAATCCTCAGGCACAAGGGATTGTGGAATGTGCCAATGGCACGTTGAAAACTTATTTACAAAAACAAAAGGGAGGAATAGGCCCCAACATGGGACCTAAGACATCTATCTCCCTAGCCCTATTTACCTTAAATTTTTTAAATCTGAATTCTGATGGACAATCTGCTGCTGACAGACATGTGGCTCCAAGTCCTCAAAAAGAATATGTTAAATGGAAAGATGTCTTCACTAACCAATGGAAGGGCCCGGATCCAGTTTTAGTGAGATCCAGGGGAGCTATCTGTGTTTTTCCACAGGATCAAGAAAATCCAATCTGGATACCAAGCAGACTGACCAGAACTGTGAAAAAGGACTCACCGACCCCTGAAGAAAATGCTAAAGATCCTGCTGATGATCTGCCTGCTTGAGAGAGCAATAAGTATACCATTGTGGGCTGTGGTAAGATCATGGCCAGTTCCCATCCCAGTACATTCCCACTCTAAAGTACTGCCAATGTTTACATCATCGAGCTGTCAGCTGGAGGCACCATGTGCCATACCTTTAAACAAAGAGACTGTCAAGTATAATGCATCAAAATTTAGATTAAATGATACCTTGTGTTTCACCATAACAAACAGGGCAGAGACCCCATGTGTTGTACTTCGCAATGCTACATTGGGACACTGGATTGATCCACTTGGAGATTCCCAAATAGACACTGGTGTCCTGCTCGAGGTACTCAATAACATAGTGGCAAGACAATCTGAGGCCAGTGGAAATACATCAAGCAAAAAACAGTCCCCTGTGAATATCACTACATTATTGCTAAAAAGTAAGGTAACCATACTTGAACGATCATATTGGCAAACCAATAATGCCACTAATGTCAGAGTGTGGCCATGGTGCCCTCCAGATCAGTCATTTCCACCAGTGTTTACGCACTGCCAATCTAAAAGGATGCCTAAGGT
>NW_021619078.1:0-1149 GCF_004785775.1 Grammomys surdaster | reverse complement strand
AACATGCAGGACACCGTGGAGGACTACAAGAGCAAGTGAGTTACAAAGAAGGAAGAATTCAGTCTCCTAACTTTATAAAAACAGAAGCCCAACTCTGGACAAGGGCTTCATGATTTAAGAAAGCTTAGGCACAGAAATGAAAATGACAACTTATTGTCAAAGAGGAAAAGCCTAGGACCAAGGAGGGTTATAGGACATTAGAGGACAGAAAAGCAATGAATTATTTAATTTAATAAAAAAATCACCTTTTAGCTAGATGTGGCTATGTTATAGAAATGGGATCTGGGTCAGAGGTTGCCACTGATGCCGTCCACCCCATGTCTCCAATGTGGTGCAACTTCCTCTTGTAGATACGAAGATGAAATCAACAAGCGCACAGCAGCAGAGAATGAATTCGTGACCCTGAAGAAGGTGAGCTGACTAAACACAGGGATGGGTTTCTCTGCTTGACGACACAAATATTGTTGTATATGTGGGTCATTCCAGAGAAACGGTAATCACAGACACAGAGTTGAACAGTCTGGGGAAGAGAGGTAAACTGATTCCATGTTCTTGGTGGTTTCTTCAGGATGTAGATGCTGCCTACATGAATAAGGTTGAACTCCAAGCCAAGGCAGACAGTCTTTCAGATGATATCAACTTCCTGAGAGCTCTCTATGAAGCAGTAAGAGTCTCTTGTCTCTCCTTCTCCTCTTCTCATACCAATCCTGTGAGAAGTGTTGGACCTCTGCGATCCTCAAAGACAAAGATGACCTCAGTTCTTTCTCTTCTGCAGGAATTGTCTCAGATGCAAACACACATCTCTGACACATCTGTGGTCCTCTCCATGGACAACAACCGCAGCCTGGACCTGAACAGCATCATTGCTGAGGTCAAGGCCCAGTATGAGGACATTGCTCAGAGAAGTCGGGCTGAAGCTGAGTCCTGGTACCAGACTAAAGTGAGTGTTGGTGTGGAGGCCGATGAGGATGGCTGGGACTCAGGCTGAACTCCATGAGCCTCTGAGTTCAGTATTATAGAGATAGAATGTAAAGAGTTGCTGGGTGTCCTCAAAGGAAATATACTGTGTACTAGTGTTATAGAATGATGTTTTATTCTGAGAGCAAAAGAACCCAGAGATAGATGCAAAGTTGCCATAAATGGGGTCCA
>NW_021619077.1:0-6606 GCF_004785775.1 Grammomys surdaster | reverse complement strand
TCCCTTGGAACCGGATCGGATCGGCTTTGGTGTTGTCTGTCCAAACTGCGCTCAAATCCTAACATTGGTGCATTGGCCGGGAAGCCGATTTCCCCCGGGCACCCGGCAGCTCGTGCGTGAGCGCAGCTCTCGGCACTGCCGCCGCCGAGGCCCACGTGGTCTGCCATTCCCGCCGCTGCAGCCTCAGCTCCACCAGCCCGTGACTGCTACACCCCTGCGCAACCCGCTGTTTTCACCGTGTCTGCTGAGACTCGCCGAACTTCCACCACGTGAGCTGTGCCGTTTCAGCCCACCCCTCCCCCAGTCGGTGCTCTGCCGTGTGGCCTAGATACCCAGACAGACACACAGGTCCCCGGTTCGGTTCCACCTCCCAGGTACCGGACTGCACAATTTCATGCACACACCGGCTTTTAATCCATAGGGAGCTTCTGGTTCGTGTGAGGGGCCCTGGACCCCGGGTTTGCGTCTGGCCACCGCTTCCTGGACCACAGGGCTGGTTTTTGCCCCAGCACATGTGTCTGGCCTCTAGCCAAACCACAACTGCTATTCAACTAGGACCTTGAACCGATTGAGTGATTTCCCCTCTTGGAATAGCTTGTAACCCCTCCTCAGCTCTTGCAGCTCCACAAAAAGCTGGTACCAGCCGAGCTATCTCCTGACTGGCTAACTTCTGGTGGGTTAGCCCAGTCGAGGCCCTTATTTAATCGCGCGACGGCCCGATTATTATAAGCAGTGCCTGATTTCTGTTGCCAAAGATTAGTTTAGGACGCTAAGCTAAATTTGATAACTCACTCAATGGGTTCATCGTCTTCGTCCATACCGGCGGACACCCCACTGGGCTGTCTACTGAAAAACCTCAAATCTTTACGATTAACGCCTGAGTTGAGACCTTCCAAATTAATACGTCTTTGCAATAAAGTCTGGATTGGGTACCCTTTAGACAATGGGATGACCACGTAATGGCACCCTAGACCCCATTATTTTACGGAGTCTTAATACATATTGCCAGCAATCCGGTAAATGGAAGGAAATCCCCTATATCCGTGCATTTATTTACCTCCGTTACTCCCCTTCTATGTACTCCACCTGCTGCTCTACACCTAAGGTTCTCTTGGCAATGACACCTGCTCAACCCCCAGACGACCACACACCTCTAGACCCAGCTGACGAACCCCCTCCCCTCGGTCACAAGCCTGTTTCCATGCCGCCTAAAACTCAAACTGCTACCTCAGTTTCTTCTTCTCACCAGGGCGCCCCTGAGTCCACTGGCTCGACCTCTCTAGACCTCTCCCCCCCTTCCGTGTCAGCCACAGGCCATGCTAACCGTCCTACACTGGCACCAACTTTCACTCCTCCTATCACACGTTCCAAAGCTAAGGGTCCTACCCCTTCTCCTCCAGGGACACTGAAACCAGCATCTGTTCTTCTCCTACGGGAAGTAGCTGGTGTTGATGGCTTGGTCAGGGTACACGTCCCCTTCTCGCTGAGTGAACTCTCCCAGATAGAGAGAAGATTGGGCTCCTACACCTCTAACTCTTCTGCCTTCATTAAAGAATTTCAATATATTTCTCAGTCTTACAGCCTTACCTATCATGACGTACACATGATTTTAACTAATAACCTACTTCCAGATGAACGCAGGCGAGTTTGGGATGAGGCAAAAGTGCATGCAGATCAGATCCATCAAACAGACGGGACTTATCCAATTGGATCAGAAGCCATTCCTGACCAGGACCCTTGATGGGATTATGACTCCGCAGGTGGTATCTTAGCCAGAGATAGATTTATAACATGTCTTTTGGCAGGCCTGAGGAAGGCGGCGTTAAAGCCGGTTAACTTTGAGAAACTTCAGGAGGTTGTCCAAGATAAATAAGAAAATCCATCTCAATTCTTAGAACACCTTACAAAGGCCCTACTACAATATACTAATCTGGACCCTGAAAGCTCAGAAGGTAAGCAACTCCTTATGACCTACTTTTTCTCCCAGAGCTACCCCGACATAAAAGCTAAACTTAGGCGATTGGAGAGGGGGCCCCTAACTCCACAGGCGGAAGTCTTGGCGTTGGCCTTCAAAGTGTACCATGAGAGAGATGAGAAAGCCCGTAAACAGAAATACCACATGCTGGCAAAGGCAATCCGACCAGCCTCAGCCACTACCCCAGACCGCTGGTCTTCGAAGGCTCAGAGACCACCACCTGGCCCCTGCTATAAATGTGGTCAACATGGTCATTGGGTAAAAGCCTGTCCTAATCCCAGGAAGCCAAGGGGACCATGTCCCAAGTGCCATCAAAAGGGACATTGGGGGACCGACTGCCCTCATGTTGCTCAAAACAGAGGGACATCGCTCCCAGAAAACCCTTCAGCTGACCTTCTAGGCTTGGCTATGGAGGACTGACGGGCCCCAAGCTCTCTTGACCCGACCACACCCATCACTAGCAGAGAGCCACGGGTAGAGATTATGGTGTGCGGGAAAACCATCTCCTTCCTCTTGGACACTGGGGCCACATACTCGGTCCTGACGGAGTTTTGGGGACCCACTTCACCTTCGCGTTCTCCGATTGTCGGGGTAGGAGGACAACCTTACCTTCCTCACCAGACTCCCCCACTTAGTTGCATTTTTAGGGGTGTGCCTCTCACCCATTCCTTTTAGGTAGTGCCTACATGTCCTGTCCCCTTATTAGGAAGAGATATTTTAGCTAAGTTGGGAGCTTCTATTTCCTTTGCTCCACCAATTCGCTTAAGCCCAAGCTCGCCAGCAGTTCCTCTGCTCCTCCTTTTAGCCAATCACCCTACTAACACAAACATGTTATTTCCCTTACCAGCTTCTCAGGTGGACCCCTGCGTTTGGGATGTCCAGAACCCCTCTGTTGCTAAACATCATTCTCCTGTTGTCATCCAGTTACTGGACTCTACCAGGTACATCTGCCAAGCACAATACCCTCTTTCTCTCCAGAGCCTCAGGGGACTTAAGCCTATCATTGCTGACCTCTTAAGAAAAAAACTCCTTCGACCTACCTCTTCCCCCTTTAACACCCCTATACTGGCAGTTAAGAAACCTAATGGCACCTATCGCCTGGTTCAAGATCTCAGGCGCATTAACTCTGCCGTAGTTCCCCTCCATCCTGTCGTAGCTAACCCTTACACGCTTCTCTCTACTATCCCCTCAGGGACTTCTCATTTTTCAGTCCTAGATCTCAAGGATGCCTTTTTCTCTATCCCTCTAGACACCCAGTCACAGGACATATTTGCCTTTACCTGGACAGATCCTGACACCCACTTTTCTACCCAACTTACCTGGACTGTTCTACCTCAGGGATTCCGGGACAGCCCACATCTGTTTGGACAGGCCCTAGCTTCTGACTTAATCTCTTTATCTCTCCCTAGATCTAAGATTGTAGTTTATGTAGATGATGTCCTTCTCTGTAGCCCCTCCCTAGAAATTAGCCAAGCTGACACAGCTGCTCTTCTAAATTTCCTTTCCAGTCGGGGCTACAGGGTCTCACCTTCTAAAGTTCAACTGTCCACACCTCAAGTCACCTACTTGGGACTAGAAATTACCCCAACCCACAAGGCTATTACCTTAGATAGAAAGAACCTGATTCAGTCTCTAACTGTTCCTTCTACAAAGGAAGAGATTCTATCATTCCTAGGAATGGCTAGCTTCTTGCGTTCCTGGGTTCCTTCCTTTTCCCTACTTTCTCGCCCCTTATATGAAGCAGCATTAGGCCCCACCCACGAACCTCTTCTCAAACCTGTCACTAAGCCCTTCCAAAGGCTCCAACAGGCTCTCCTTAAGGCCCCAGCCTTACATCTCCCGGACCTGACTCCTCCTTTCTCCCTCTACGTAACTGAAAAAGAGGGATTTGCCCTTGGAGTCTTAGGTCATCAACTGGGACCATCTTTTGCACCTGTAGCATACTTGTCAAAAAGACTAGATCCAACCATCCAGGGATGGGCACCATGCATTCGTACCTTAGCAGCTGCTGAACTCCTTATTCGAGAATCAAAGAAACTAACCCTGGGATCGCCTATAACTGTCCTCTCTTCTCACAGCCTGTCACAGCTCCTAACTTATAAAGGCTTACAGACTCTACCTCCCTGCAGGGTTCTTTCTCTTCAGGTAGCTCTAATAGAAGACCCCACCCTCACCTTTCAATCATGCCCACCTCTTAATATTTCCAATCTTCTTCCCCAACCTAACACTGACTACTCTCTATCTCACTCCTACACTGAAACCTTAGAAGAACTATTACCTCATCCTTCACACATACAGGAGGGCACATTGCCTCAAGCCACCTTTACCTGGTATACAGATGGAAGCTCCTTTCTTCATGAAGGGGTCAGGAAAGCTGGCTATGCCATAGTGTCTGACACCAAGGTGGTGGAGGCACAGGCCCTTCCTGCTCATACCACCAACCAACAGGCTGAATTAATAGCCCTTACCCGTGCCTTCCAGTTGGCACAGGGACAATCCCTCAGCGTTTACACAGATTCCAAATATGCTTTCCATATCCTCCTGTCCCATGCTGCTATCTGGAAGGAGCGCAGGTTACTTACCACAAAAGGAGGATCAGTAACTAATGCAAACCAGATTATGGCCATGCTAAAGGCCTCCCATCTCCCCACAGCTATTGGGATTGTCCACTGCAGATCCCACTGCACAGATGACTCTATAGTCTCCAAGGGAAACAACCGAGCTGATGAGGCAGCTAGAGCCGCAGCCCTTAGGGGCCTAGACTCATCTCACTCTCCCAAGGAGATTCTTACACTACAACCCACATCCCCACCTACACCTCCTGACATTCGTCAAACCCTGTCCTATCTTCACCAACTCTTTCATCCTAATAGCCAAGCGTTGTCTTATTTTGTTAAGACCCACCTACGGCCTACTCCTGAGGACTTAAGTTTCCTAAAATCTATCACTGCTTCTTGGAAAACCTGTCAGATGTCAGATCCCAACTCAAGGTATCGTAACACTCCTTTTCCTACCCACCAGGCCAGAGGTTCCCTACCTGGAACCGACTGGCAACTTGATTTTACCCACATGCCTGCTGTAAAACGTGTCAAGTACCTCCTGGTCTTGGTAGACACCTTCTCAGGCTGGGTAGAGGCTTTTCCCACAACTAACAAAAGGGCTCAGACAGTCTCTGATCTCCTCCTCAGAGAGATCATCCCCCGATTTGGTGTCCCCACCTCCCTCCAGTCAGACAATGGACTTGAATTTACTTCCCAAGTTTCTCAAATTCTATCTAAGGCCCTAGACATCCCCTGGAATTTTCATATTCCCTACCACCCTCAATCTTCAGGTAAGGTAGAGAGAACTAACCGCTCTTTAAAGACCACTCTTGTCAAGCTGTCACAGGAACTTCACCTTGACTGGGTAAAACTCCTACCTCTGGCTCTTTTCAGGCTACGAGCCCTTCCCAAGCGACCTCTCCTCATTTCACCTTTTGAACTCATGTATGGACGTCCAGTCCTAACTCCTGGTCTTTCACCTAAGTGTTCCCCCCTCCCAGACCATCTGCTCACCCCATTACTTTGTCACCTTCGTTCTCTCCTGTGGAACTTTGCTGACCACCATCTACCTCGATCACACACTGTCTCCTGTCCACTGCCTGTCAACATTGGAGACCAAGTACTTCTCTCCCCTCCAGACCATCGGCCCTCACCTCTCTCTCCCAAATGGCAGGGTCCTTTTAAGGTAATCCTCGTGACCCCTACAGCTGCTAAACTTGAAGGACTCCCTCATTGGGTTCACCTGTCTCACCTTAAACCCTTCACCCCCCCATCTAAAATCGATTCTCCTTCATACACGTCGACTCTAACAGGACCGTGCTCTATTAAGCTCCAGAGGACATCGAGACCACCCGCCTTGTCCTCAATCCCAGAAAATAAGACTCCACTCCGACAGCCGAGCTTGACCCCACAGGACTAGACATGTGTTTCTCGTCCTCTCCCTGCTGTTTATTCCTATCCAGGTCAGCCCTTACATCTGGATGTAAGAGTTTTGAGAGACACTCACAGATAACAGTCTTTCCAAACAGGGTCAAGAAACTGCTCCATAGCCGGATGCCAAGAACCAACCCAAACTATATCCAGGGACCATTCCTATATCTGATATCCCATCTAAATGTTAAGTCCTCTGTACTTGCTTCCTCTCGCCCAGATACAAGAGTACTGGTCCTTTCAGATACATATGCTAAGGTTCGCGGACCAACCACTTCTACCAACATTGCAAGACACCCGTTTCTACACATGGAGCCCGTGAGATTCCAGCCGTGGTGCTTCAGAACCAACAGATGCCAGGTGTCCTGACAGCCAAAGAAGATGGTCTTCGCCAGCACCCCCAAGAAATACCATTTTGGGAAACGATCACCAGTTGCTGTCCACAGAAGAGCCTGGTACACACATCCACAGAATGGGCCCCGATGGTGGAAAAAACCAGCTCCTCCCCCAACGGACTACGCCCCTACACAGCAGGAAGTAGTTTAAGAGAGACACGACGCCCGATCCCCCTTTCACCATCGGCTTCCCCTCTCCTTTTTTTTCTTCTTTTTTATAATAAGAAAAAGTGGGGTATGTTAGTATAAGTCTGAACCCGGTGAC
>NW_021619076.1:0-2552 GCF_004785775.1 Grammomys surdaster | reverse complement strand
ATATATGCACAGAAACACATGTGCTAACACACACACATGAACTACCATACTCATTTTCTCTCACAAAACACATGCACAGATCCACAATGCACCCCCCACACATGCTCACACATACACATGCACACCTGCACCCCACCAACGTGCTCCAACACACACATGGACACTCTGCACACCCATGCTTATACACACACATTCACACACACACACACACTCACACACATGCCTACATGCACTCCTAAACAACACAATCAATGTTAAGGAAAATGAAGCCACATATTTCCTTCTCATTATGAACAGAACTTACTTACAATCAGATGAAGGACATCAACACATGACCTCACACTCTGAGACTGCACCAGATACAGCGAAGAATCTGCAGCAACTCAAAAGTACAGGACCCTGGTGGTACAGAAGATGAGACCATTTACTGACAAAGGGGATCACATGAAGCTGAAACTTCTGTACAGTGAACTGTCAGGTGAGTGAAGAGGAGAGGCCCACATAACAGGAGAGACATCTCTCCAGATGCTCATCTGAAAGAGGATGAGTGTATAGAATATACTAAGAACTACAAAGGAAGTCCAGCGACAGGTCCAAAGTGGGATCCAGCTCAAGGGGAGGTTCCCAGGCCTGACAATATTACTGAGGCTATGGACCACTCACAAAAAGGGACCTATCATATCTGCCCTCCAAAAGGCCCAACAAGCAGCTGAAAGAGTCAGATGCTGATATGTGCACCCAACCAATGGACAGAAACTGCTGACCCCTGTGGTTGAGTTAGGGAAAAGCTGAAAGAAGCCAAGTAGGAGGGCAACGTTGAAAGAGGACCAGCAATCTTAATTAACCTGGACCCTAAAGATCTCTCAGTGGATCACCAACCAGACAACATACACCAGCTGGTATGAGGCCCCCAATGCATATACAGCAGAGAACTGCTGGGTCTGGGTTTAATCAGAGAAGATGCACTTAATCCTCAAGAGGCTGGCAGTATCAGGGAGTTTAGAGTTCTGGTGGGGTGCAAAGTGGGACATCCTCATGGAGACAGGGGCGGCAGGAGGTATGGGATGTGAAACATTCAGAGGCTGGACCAGGAAGGGAATACAATTTGGAGTTTAAAATAAATAAACTATTTTTTTATTGAAAAAAATTATAAATGGGCATTGGGAGGCTAAAGAGGTGACTCAACGATTACTTTTGCAGAGGACATGGGATCAATTCTTGGTGCCTGCACAGTAAATCACAACTGTCTGAAACCCCAGTACAAAGGATCCACTGCCGACTAGGGAACTAGGCATGCATACAGTGCACAGACAAAGAAGGAAAACGGGTTTAACCAGGGGGAGGTGGGAGAGAATGGGGTGAATCAAAGGATAGGTGAGAGGTTTAAGCCAAAAATGGTTGTGTAGCAAACCCAGGCAAAAACCTGCTATCTCATAGTCCGACTTTTAACTGAGGACCTATTGGCAGCTGAGAGATGGGGGTAGTTCTGTTTTGAGGATGAGGTGACTGGCAGATTGCCCATTCTCCAGCAAAGGGCCCGACAGCCAGGCACATGCAGGCTTTGCTAAATGGACTCAACAGGAAAGATGAGAAGAAGTTGGAGAAGAGGAGGAGGAGGAGGAGGAGGAGGAGGAGGAGGAGGAGGAGGAGAATTGGGTCTAGTACAGCAAAGATAAAAAAGTATTAACCAAGGGATACCAGAGAGGAATGTGTGCTATCCATGGGGAGGTTTGGAAGTCCCTGGCAACTGAGGTAGAAAAGGCATATTAAAAGTAAGCTTTAGTGCATGTGTCTTTCATTTGTAAATCCAGAGTACTCTGAAGGGTGGCTGGAGGAATGATTGTCCACCTGAAACATAGAGTGGCATATAACTATATAAAGCTACAGATGGCACACAACATGGTAGGCAAGAACTCACTACTAAAATTATTTACAGATTTTCATGTAAAATACACACTTGCCATGATGTAAGATTAGGAGTTAGAGAGAACTTGCTTCTAAGGAGGCTACAAGTTTTGCCTCAGCCATGTGGAGATTTATTTCTAGTATTTTGAACTGTAAAAGGGAATGGACGCAGAGGTGCTTGGAGACTTTGCTGTGCAAAGAGACAGACAGCTTAAAGTTCCAGGAGAGGCAAATGGTAGAAGCTGCTTGACTCCTGCAACCAGATAAATAAAAAATACTAATCAATGAAATGTGATTTAATTGTTTTGAAGGATAGGAAGGGAGTATAAAGGTAATTGTTAAAGTGGGTTTAAGTATATATGGAAAAAAGCAATCCTGTCCTTTGATCTCAAATGTAAGAAACAAAGACACACAGATAGAAGGGAGAGTGAAAGAAAAAATGTTTTAAAGAAAATTTGAACAAGTTTATGCTAGAGCAAACACTTGGATTCTTTTGAATGTGATTTACACAGAATTCTAGGATTGTTTGGCCACATGTGACAACTTTAGAGACTGGAAGTAGAGTTATAAAATAAGGATAAAGGAATGTAATTAAAGTTAAGTACATGATGAATAACTAACTTGAAGCTTTTGATCTTAAATAATAG
>NW_021619075.1:0-5474 GCF_004785775.1 Grammomys surdaster | reverse complement strand
TTTTCCATGTCAACCTTCAATATTATAAACAATTTTCACCTGTTTCAATTTTTTCATACTTTTTTCTATTTTCCTTCTCATTTTTTTTTGTTGCTTTTGCTTTTTGAGACAGGATTTCTCTGTGTAGCCCTGGCTGTCCTGGAGCTCACTCTGTAGACCAGGCTAGCCTGGAACTCTCAAACTCAGAAATCTGCCTGCCTCTGCCTCCCAAGTGCTGGGATTAACGTTTTGTGCCACCACCACCCAGCTTCATTCTCATTTTAATCACAATTTTTTTCCACAAATGTTTTATATTTTTCCATCAGTTTTTTTCTATGTTTATGTTAATTTTATCACTATTTTTTTAAACAAATATCTTCAATGTTCGCAAACATTTTTTCCATGCAAATGTTCAATTTCTTCTGATATTTTTCTTAGAACATCTTCTATATTTTAAAGATTTTTTTCATGTCAATTTCAATCATTCTAGGAAATATTTTACAAAAATATTCAATATTTTCCTACTTTTTAAATTTTTTGTTCTCAATTCAATCTAAAGTTATCCTCAAATATTTAAGTTTTTCAACAATTTTTTTTATATTTCCTTAATTTTTGTCACTGATTTTTCAAACAAAATCTTTAAATTCAAAAATATTTTTTTCATGCAAATTTTATTTTTTTCAGAAAATTTCCTTAAATGTAGTTCAATTTTTAAATTTTTTCCGTTGTGTAGTTTTTATTTTTTCATCATATTTTCACTATTCAGCTTTATTTTCTTCACTAGTTTTTTCAACAATGTCTTCAACTTTATAAAACATGTTATCTGTGTAAATATTTGATATTTTCCAAAATCTTCATTAAATCATATTCAATTTCATGGGACATTTTTTTCCTTTTCAATCTTCAATTTTTTAAATAATTCTTTTAAAAAGATTCAAATTTTTCATACCTTCTTTTACATTTGTGATCGGTTTAGTCAAAATTTTCCATATATGTTTTCAATTGTTCAACGAATTTTGATTATTTCTCTTACTTTTCATCATTAGTTTTTTCAACAATATCTTCAATTTTATAATTTTTTTGCAAATGTTCAATTTTATCAGAAATGTTTCTTAACACATCCAATTATATAAGAAATTTTTTTCTTTTCAATTTTTTAATATTTTTATAATTCTTATTAAAATGAATAAACTTTTTCATACTTTTTTTTGCATTTTAAGCAAATTATTCAAGTGTGCGTTTTATAATTTTTCATCAAATTCTTCTGTATGTATCTTAATTTTTATCACTAGTTTTTCAACAATGTTTTCAATTTTATCAAGCATTTTTTCCATTCAAATATTCAATTTTATCAGAAATTTTCATAAAATCACTTTTAATTTAGTAAGTAAATATTTCCTGGTCAATCTTCAATTTTTAAGGAATTTTATTAAAAACATTTTAATTTTCTCACACATTTTTATGTATTTGTCATAATTTTAATCAAATATTTTCAACATATATTTTATATTTTTCATCAATATTTCCTATATTTATCTTAATTTTTAGCACTATTTTCCATATTTTTAAATTTAGTAAACGTTTTTCCATGCAAATATTCAATTTTATCAGAAATTTTCCTTAAATAACATTCTATTTCATATGAAATTATTTTGTCAATCTTTCTATTTTTTTAGGTATTTTTTGAAAAAGTTTCAATTTTTTATACATTTATTCGGTATTTATCATCATTTTAACCAATTTTTCCACATAAACTATATTTTTATCAATTTTTCTATATTTATTTATATTTTTATCATTAATTCTTCAAAAATATATTCGGTTTAACAAATACACTTATCATGTAATTCTTTTTTATAAGATATTTTTCTTAAATATTCATTTCATAAGAAATGTTTTCATTGTCAATCTTCAATTTTGGAGGAAATTTTCTTTTAAAAAATGTTTTATTTTTTCATACAAGTTTTTCTGTATTTGAGATCATTTTAATGAAAAATTTCCATATACACTTTGTATTTCGTCATCAAATTATCTATATTTATCTTAATTTTTATTATTAACTATTTCAACAATGTCTTCAATTCTATCAAACATTTTCAATTAAAATAAACACTTCAATCAAAAAATTTTTAAATCACATTCAATTTCAGAAGATTTTTTTTCCATTTCAATATTCAAATATTTTAGAAACTATTAAAAAAAGTTTCAGTTTTTCATCCATTCATTCTGTATTTGTTATTTCTTTAATTAAAATTTCTCCATATACTCGTTATGTTTTTCATCCAATTTTTATATTTCTCTATATTTTTATCACTAAATCTTTCATCCATATATTCAATTTTTCAAATATATTTTCTGCACATATTTAATTTTATCAGAAATTTTTCTTAAATCACATTCAATTTCATAAGAAAACTTTCCCTCTCAGTCTTTGATCATTTTATGATTTTTTAAAAATATAGTTTCAGTTTTTTAAACTTTTTTTCTGTATTTGTCATCATTTTAGCAGTACAATGTATCTGCCAGGTAATATAAAATTATCCTGTATATAAGAGTATAGTGTATCTCTCAGGTAATATAACATTATCTCGTATATAGCTGTATAGTGTATCAGTCATATAATATAACCTTATCCCATATGTAGCAGTAAAATGTATCTGTCAGGTAATGTAACACTATCTCATATACAGCAGGATAGTTTATGCATCAACTAGTACAATTTTGTAACATATATAGCAGTATAGTGTACCTCTAAAATATCATTACACAATCCCATCGATAGAAGTATAGTATATCTATCAGGTAATATAACATTATCCATATATAGCAGCATACTATATCTGTCAGGTAGTATAACATTATCCCATATATAGAAGCACAGTATATCTCTTAGGTAATATAACATTATCCTATATATTTCAGTAGAGTGTATCTGTCATGTAAAATAACCTTATCCTGTATGTAATAATATAGTATAACAGTCACGTAATATAATCATATCATTTGTGTAGCAGTATAATGAATCTCTCATGTACTATAACATTATTCCATATACAGCACTGTACTATATATGGCAGGCAATATAGCATTATCCCATATTTTGCTGTATAATGCATCTTTAAAGTAATAAACATTATTTAATGTATAGCAGTATAGTGTATCTTTCAGAAATATAACATTGTCATGTATATATGCATATATATGTATACATACACATTCATATACATATACCTCTACCTACACCTACACTTTCACATACACATAATTAAACATATATATTATACATATACACATATACATACATACACACATACATATATACACATACACACAGACATATACATAAATGGATACACATATAGAGATAGTGATATATAAAAATATAGATAGACATACATACATACAAATAAACATATACATCACATATATATACATATGTATATATGTATAACATATACATATACATATACATCATGTGCATGTACATCATTTATGTATAACATTTTTAACCACTTTTAACCCAAGCAAATTATAACAGATAATATAAGGGGTGAGGATATATAAGAATTAAATGTGTACATTGTAAAATACGTTCAGAGAATTAGGTTTACGCTCAGAGAAATGTGAAAAAAACACATATAGTATAAAATACATGCAACAGAGAGAGAGAAAGAGAGAAAGGAGAGAGAGAGAGAGAGAGAGAGAGAGAGAGAATGCCATCTGTAGTGTAAATAAATAAAATATCTGAAAAATATTCTAAATACATGAAATATCCAATAAACTACTGTAAATAAATGAAATATCCAGTAAAGTATTGCAAATAAATTAAATATACAACAAAGTATTGTAACTAAAATATCCAAAAAAAGTTAAAAAAAAAGAATCAGGTGCCTAGATGATGTTTGTATTGTAAAAGATGGAATATCAAATGGAAAATAAATTTAAATTAAAAAAAACATTCTGTGCCTATATGATGTCTCTATTGCAAATAAAATTTCCCATAAAAAATCTTAAATAAAAAAAAGAAGTAAAAAATATGCGGCAATCTTAAACTTGTGACCACTTTGTCCCTGGTTCCAAGAGAATAGTAAATTAAATAATTATTATATATTATATATATGAAAAATAAAATAAATATATATATATATGTATATATAATAAATATGTACTATCTATAAAGATATAATAAATAACTATAAATACATTGTATTTATTACATATATGATAAATATAATAAAAACATTACCAACTCAAGAATTTATTTATTGCTAATGAAGAGTTCGATGGAAAAACATCGATTCCTTTACCACATTATGAACAAGTCAAACAGTGGATTTCATACGTATGTTTACTTGAAGAATGTATAGTATGTATTCATTTATATTTATATGTTCTTTAATGTATTTACCATATATAATACATGTAATATATTTATATATTTTAGTTTATTACATTTATTATATATTTGATGTATACAGAATATATATTTATATATACTTATATATATACTTTATAAATATGTATATTTAATATATAATATATTTACTTATATTTTTATTTATTTTTATATTTATTATATTTGTAATATTTATTTATTTTTATATATTCATTTGTTATTTTTATTATATATACAATGTATACAGTGTATTTAATGTACCAATAGTATATAATATATTTTTATATTCATCAGCATTGTTAAGTGTTTTATATATTTTTTCAAATTTATATATTTAATTATTATATTTATTACATATAACAAAACATTTATTTATGTTTTTTATTTATTATGTTTATTAAATATAATATATATCTATATTATGTATTTATAATGTTTGTTTTAAATTTACTATTTAATGTATGTATTTATTTATATTTATTTATTTATTATTTTTATTATACATAATGTACATATAACATATTTTTTACACACTTTTTTTAGTTTTTATAGCCAACATCTATATCTATATCTATATCTATATCTATATCTATATCTATATCTATATCTGCATCTATATCTATATAATGTAACTAGAATTAGGTTAGAATCTTCTAATTTTGGCAGAATTTCTCACAATCATTCCTTAAAGAAGAAAGAAGTATCAAGAATCTGTTCTTCACACAATCAATGACAAGTACTAATGATAATGTAAATACAATAACATAGATATATAATATAAATTTAATGTAAATATGAAGATATAAATGTGTAATATATATCAGTAATCTAAACATATAATATAAATATAAAATATGATAATGTAAACATATAATAGTAATATAAGTACAAAATATAAGTATAATTTAAGTATGATGACAAAGTAAATATATAATATAAATATGTTATATATATATAATGTAAATATGACTTTCAACAACACAATAGTATCATTAGATGTTGATAGTGGCCTTGAAAATATTTAAGCTCCGTGTTCAAACGTCACTGAATATTGTCTAAATTATACAAATTATATAAAATTATATAGATTATATACATT
>NW_021619074.1:0-2126 GCF_004785775.1 Grammomys surdaster | reverse complement strand
TACTGTAGCTAGGATCTTTTGTAGTTTTCTATCCTGGTGCTTTTCTTTCTGTAGTTCCCTAGCCTCTGCTTCTTTCTGGTTTCTTTCTCTGTTTTTCTATTATGGAATACTTTTTTGCTGCTTGCACTAATTCCCTCGGGGACTTATCTTGCAATCCCTCTCTATTCTTTTGTTTTCTTCTGATATCCTTTGCAGCCTGATCCATGAAGGCCATGGTTACCATGGCCTTGTGCTCCTCTGCAGAAGGGTCATATGGGGAGTACTGTCTGAATGCCTCCATGAGTCATTCTGGAAAGACTGAGGGTGACTCATCAGGGGCCTGGCTGACTTCTCTTACCATGGTCAAATTAGTGGGTTGCTTGGCAGCAGCCTTGAGACCTGCTAACAGAGCCTAGCAATAAACTTTAAGGTGTTCTTTACTTCTTGCCGAGTTCTAATCCCAGTCAGGTCTCTGGAGAGGGAACCCTTCATCGATGTCTTCAGGGTTCAAGGTAGGGGCCCCATTGACCCCCGGGACATTCTTTCAGGCCTCGAAGAGAATATGATCTTTTTCCTCAGTGGTAAAGGGGACCTGGAAGAGTTGTTGGGAATCATCCCATGTGGATTGGTGGGTGAAGAGAATGGATTGAAAAAGGTTAATGAGGCCTTTTGAGTTGTCTGAAAAGGATGCTTTTTGAGCCTTCCAATGATAGAGGTCAGCAGTAGAAAAGGGCCAATACTGCATGACCTTTTTCCTTTGGCACCTGGTGACCCCAGGGCACAGAGCGGGAGGGCAATAGTGCTATCTGGGGATGCAGTCCTCGGGCTACATGTTCCTCCAGCTGGTCCCAAGTCGTTTTCAGGGAGAGGAGGATAGAGTGGAGCGGGGCCTGCAGAGATGCAGCCCTTGCCTGAGCCCTGGGCGGCGTGCTGGGAGCTAAGGAGTGGTTGTGGTGGTGGTGGTGGTGCTTACGTGGGGCTGGAGTGTTTTTGATTTTCTGGCACCTGTTTACTTGGCACTGAGAGTTGAGTCTCCTCTTCTTAAATCTTCCTGACTTGACTTGGGTTTTGTATGTTACCATGTAGCCCCTGAGTGCCAGAAACTGGAGTGGACTGGGAGAGGAGAAGTACCAGGTGTGAAGAAAGGCAGTGTCAGCTGGAGTCATCGCCACAAGCACAGTCCTTTGAGAGTAAATCAAGCATGACTTTGTGACTAATTCAGTTATTTCTCTACTGCAGTGATTAAACATCGTGATCAAGGCAAATTATACAAGAAAGAATTTATCAGGTGCTTATAGTCTCAGAGAGTGAGTCTGTGACCATCATGGTGGGCCCACTGGAGCAGGCAGACAGGCATGGCCCTGGAGCAGTGGCTGAGAGCTGACACCTGATCCTCAACCATGAGTGAGGCAGCAAGCTAGTTGCCCGGGAGTTTGAAACCTCAAATCCACCCCTAGTGACACAGCTCCTGCAAGAAGTCTCCATCTCCCAATCATTTCCAGATAGTTCCACCACCTAGGGACCAAGTATTCAAACAGAATGGGGCCTTTCCCATTCAAAGACCACAGTGGCATATGAAGAGACTGCCCATAGCTGAAATAATACGTTGATAGCTGGAAGTGTCCTAGTATTTCATGAAAAACCCACTTCCGCAAACTCAGTTCTGCTGGTTTGGTGCAGAGAGTGAAAAGGCCCATCCTCATTGGCACAGCATCTCTTCTGGCTTAGAGTTGGGCTGGATCCAGAGGACCCTGTGTCTGTGGTCAGCAAGGGGCCTTTTCAGAATGACCTGTACAGAGCCCGATTCACTTAACTCTTATGCCCGAATCCTCCCTGCAGCCATGGCCTTGCCCAGGATGTCTCTAGGCCAGGCCGTCTCTAAGTGTTGTTCTGTGAACTGAAATTCTTAGGAAGAAAAAAAAATATATTGTTAATGGTTCTACAAGGCTTAGTGACTGACTGATTAGGACTTTGTAACTTTGGGGAGATAGTTCGCTTGTAAAGCTTACTAGCAAGTTCAAGGACCTGAGTCATTCCCTAGAATCCATGGTAGAAGGACAGAAGCAACCCTCACAAGAGGCCTTCTACTCCACTAAACAACAGCTTCTCATCATTCCTTAACCCTAGGAACTGTGGGTCTCCTTTTT
>NW_021619073.1:0-1225 GCF_004785775.1 Grammomys surdaster | reverse complement strand
GGTTCATAACTTCTGTTAATGTCAAAGTGTCTCGGTTTAGTTTCTGTTTCCATGATCTGTCCATTGCTGAGAGTGGGGTGTTGAAATCCCCCACTATTATTGTGTGAGGTGTAATGTGTGTTTTGAGCTTTAGTAAAGTTTCTTTTATGTATGTAGGTGCCCTTGCATTTGGGGCATAGATGTTCAGAATTGAGAGTTCACCTTGGTAGCTTTTTCCTTTGATGAGTATGAAGTGTCCTTCCTTATCTTTTTTGATTAATTTTGGATGGAAGTCGATTTTATTTGATATTAGAATGGCTACTCCAGCTTGTTTCTTGGGACCATTGGCTTGGAAAATTGTTTTCCACCCTTTTATTCTGAGGTAGTGTCTGTCTTTGTCACTGAGGTGTGTTTCTTGTATGCAGCAAAATTCTGGGTCTTGTTTGTGTATCCAGTCTGCTAGTCTGCGTCTTTTTATTGGGGAATTGAGACCATTGATGTTAAGAGATATTAAGGAAAAATGATTGTGGCTTCCTGTTATTTTTGTTATTAGAGGTAAAGTTATGTTTGTATAGTTATCTTCTTTTGGGGTTGTTGGAAGATTACTTCCTTGCTTTTTCTAGGTTGTAGTTTCCCTCCTTGTGTTGGCATTTTCCATCAATTATCCTTTGAAGTGCTGGGTTTGTGGGAAGATATTGTGCAAATTTGGTTTTGTCATGGAATATCTTGGTTTCACCATCTATATTGATTGAGAGTTTTGCTGGGTATAGTAATCTGGGCTGGCAATTGTGTTCTCTTAGGGTCTGTATGATGTCCGTCCAGGCTCTTCTGGCTTTTATAGTCTCTGGTGAGAAGTCTGGTGTAATTCTTATAGGTCTGCCTTTATATGTTACTTGACCTTTTTCCCTTACTGCTTTTAGTATTTTTTCTTTGTTTTGTGCATCTGATGTTTTGATTATTATGTGACGGGAGGTATTTCTTTTCTGGTCTAGTCTATTTGGTGTTCTGTAGGCTTCTTGTATGTTTATGGGCATCTTGTTCTTTAGGTTAGGGAAGTTTTCCTCAATAATTTTGTTGAAGATATTTACTGGCCCTTTAAGTTGGGAATCTTCATTCTCATCTATACCTATTATCCTTAGGTTTGGTCTTCTCATTGTGTCCTGGATTTCCTGGATGTTTTGAGTTAGGAGTTTTTTGCGTTTTGCATTTTCTTTGACAACTGTGTCAATATTTTCCACCGTATCTT
>NW_021619072.1:0-1520 GCF_004785775.1 Grammomys surdaster | reverse complement strand
AATTCCCAGTACTTAGGTGGCAGCTTATACTCCGTCTTTTTCTAAAAGTCCACTTCTAAGGGCTCCAGAGCCCTTACCCTCTGGCCCTATTCTGGATTTTTGGGCAATAGGAATGCATGTGGTACACAGACTTGCAGGCAAAACATCCATATAGTGTGTTTGCAGAGAATTCTAATCCTTATTAAAATTTATTTAAGCTGGTTTTTCCTGTAAATACTTTTGAGAACCTTTTGTGGCTACTTTCCTGTCATATGCTTCCTTCAATACTTAATGGAGCCAAACAGCCTCTCAGTGACTAGCAAAAATGAGCTGTTCCAAGACCCTTATGACTTTCCATGGCCCATCTTCTCACCCCTTTGAGACAATGCAGAGTAGTTTTAGGGAATTTCACCTTAAGCTGGTCTCGCCTATCCTTGAGTGTTGTGGAGATAGGATGGAGAGTTAAAGGGAGGAAAGAGGTTGGGAGGGAGCAGGAATTAGCTCATTTTCTTGATTCAGGAAGGGCAGAGGGAGAGTGCCCATGCAGCCTAGCAGTTGGCATTCGCCATGCTCTACTGCCATTAAGTGTAATTCTTAAAGGATTCAGTCCAGATGCCTCCAGGAAGCTTGGAAGAGAGGGAGAAGTAGAAAACAATGTCAGACTTCTCTCCTGGTAGGTGTTAGAGGGGTCTTCATCCACCAGCTGAAAATTTAGCCCTCGACAGTGCAGTGGGGGGACTTCTAGAGACTATCAGTACTCATGAAAGGAAGGCTTGCTGGTGGACAGTGAAAAGCATTTCACAAATGACCATGACATTCATCATCTGGTAAACAGAGAGAGGTGCTTCTGTCTTAGTAAATGTATCTGAATGTGTCTATACTAGAAAGCCAAAAGGAGATTGTAGGAAGTGTGTACATAGGTAGGTAGACATTTAGGTAAGTAGATATGTAGTTAGGTACATAGGGTAAAGATAGGTAGAAAGATAGATAGATTGATAGATAGATAGATAGATAGATAGATAGATATGATAGATAGATGATAGATATGATAGATAGATAGATAGATAGATAGATAGATAGATAGATAGATAGATACATACGTATGTACGTACGTACGTACATACATACATACATGCATACATACATAGTTACATTGGTAGCTGGATTGTCAGCCAATTGTTATCATGCTGTGGTATTGAGTACTTGGAGAGAATGTCTGAAGGCACATTGTGAATTTCCAATGTGTATTCTCAGGTGACTTTGGTGTGAATTGGTCTAGGATGAGTTGCTGATGTGGGGAATTTTGCTTCAGGGATTCTGGTGGGACAAGTGATAAGTACTCATTATACTCTGTGTCTATGTGCCTGGCACCTTCAGTCCACTTGAATCCTTTCAGAGAACTCAGAGTTGTATGTTTGCCTAGCCCCTGCACAAGGAGGTAGGTTGGTGTGTACTAGGATATAGAAAGAAGGATCCATGGTAAGAGTGACATGGGAATTTCCTTTTCTAACTCTGTGAAGAATTGAGTTGGGATTTTAATG
>NW_021619071.1:0-1520 GCF_004785775.1 Grammomys surdaster | reverse complement strand
TGTGAAAGAATTAGAGTTGATTGTTAAGGGTAACTGTGAGTCTTTTGAGATGTTGATGCAGACCAAGTGCACAAATGGTCACACAACCTCCCTCAGAGTCCAGGATGCAGTGCACAAGAGCATAAGAAGTATCAAGTTCTCAAGCTGTGACCCATCTTACCCAGCACTTCCTTTGGGTCAGCAGAATCCTAGTGCCTGTGAGGATGGAAAAAAATAGTGCTCCCATGTGCACATGCAAGTGGGTCATGTGCAAGATCCGAGGTTTCAGAGGCCATTGGAGGTTAACTTCCATTCTTAGGAGGCCATGTTTGAATATGTTAGGATGCTTGGACTAGATTTAGTACAAAGAGAAATAGCAATGAACAACAGCTCCTCTTTGTCTCTGGCCCACCCACTCCATCCACAGACCTGTTTCCTAATATTTGTTGTGCATTTACATGTGATATCAGATGTTGTGATATTAAAGATTCCCAAACATCCTCCATGAGAAGACGCTACTTCCTCAGATGTGGGAGTGGATGGGTAAGAAAGATAACTGTCTCAAACTTAGGATGGGGTAGTCATTTTCCTGAAGGCAATAAAACACAAAGGGTTGAGTTTTACAAATTTTTTTTTATTGGATATTTTATTTACATTTCATATGTTATCCCCTTATCCCATCCCCCACCCACCCGGGAACCCCCCATCCCCTTACGCCTCCTCCTTCTTCTCTGTGGATGTAACCCCCACCTACCCCCCCCACTCCCACTTCCCCACCCTCAAAATTCCCACCTCCTGGGGCATCCAGCCTTCATGAGGTCAAGGATCTCATCTTCCACCTGTGCCCGCCAGGGCCCTCTACTCTTACATATTCAGCTGAAGCCCTGGATCCCTCCATAAGTGCTCGCAGGCTCATGGATTGGCAGGATTAATATAATAAACATGGCCATCTTGCCAAAAGCAATCTACAGATTCAATGCAATCCCCATTAAAATCCCAACTCAATTCTTCACAGAGTTAGAAAAGGAAATTCTCAAATTCATATGGAATAAAAAAAACCCAGGATAGCGAAAACTATTCTCAACAATAAAAGAGTTTTACAAATTTAAATTGAAAGAAAGAAATCTCAGAAATATTATTAAAGAAAATTGAACTCCAGGTTGTTTGGTATAGCAAAGAAAACTGGACAAAGAAAAATTATCATCTTTGAGGAGATTTTTAACATCTGCTACAAAGAGACAATGTCTAGACTTTTTGAACAGCAGCTAAAGAATAATTAGAGAAAAAGTAGGGTTAGAGGGATGGTTCAGTCGTTAAGAGCTCTTGGTGTTCTTGTAGAGGATACAGGTTTGGTTCCAGCTCCTACAGTGCAGCTCATACCATTCTGGAACTCCATTTCATGGGGATTTGGCACTCTACACAGGTATTCATATTCAATCCGCATGCACATACATGCATTCAAACAAATCACCTATAAAACAAAAATAATTAAATCTTTTTCATTAAAAATGAAGCACAAATGTGCCACCTAGTCTCTGAGT
>NW_021619070.1:0-7827 GCF_004785775.1 Grammomys surdaster | reverse complement strand
GGTCTATGACTACTCAGGCTTGTAAATTTCCACAAAAGCTGCCTGTTTACATTAGCTTATAGCCATCTGTTTCAATGTTTTTCCACTGAGACGCAAGACTTGGTGTTAGTTTACATGTATGACAGGCCTATTGCTGATTTTAGGCCTATGGCTGATTTTAGGCCTTCAGTGTGTAAGCAGGGCTGCCCCTGACATCTCCTCCCTTCTCTAAGTATAGAAGGGCTGTGGCAATTCTAAACTTGTGAAGGCAGAGATAGAGGCCTGACCTCCAGTATTTGAAGGGGACCTTGTAATGGCTCCAGTCCCCCTGTCGCTGTCCAGTGAGGCATGAGGGCCATACCTGTCCCTATGTCTTTTTCCTGGAGAGGGGATACTTTTGACATCAACCCCTATGCAGTCAGACTTGTCCCTCAGGGAACCCAGATAAATATTTTTATCTTTTATTTATATTCCCTTGCAGTGCTTAGCCTCGAATCCTAAGCAAGAATTCAGATCGCCTGTCAGAGGGGGTTCTGGGTGGCCCCTCTCTGCTTGGTCTAGGGGCAGAAGTCACCCCTTTTAGGTTGGGTGGAGATGGGTTTTGGAAACACCCTGCATAAATTAACAACCTCAACTTGATTCTCGTGATCCTCCATAGCTAACTTATGATAATGTATCTGAGTAGGTTTTGCTACCAAATTATTTATCTGTTGTATCACAGAGTTACTCCGCCTATTTGAGGGCCAGGGACCAGCAGAAAAAAGCAAAAAGAACCCAAATAATGGTCCCAAGATGGGAAGAAATAGGGTTGACAACCTTGGAGAGGCTGAAAACCAACTTTCGTACCAGCATTCATCTGTCTCTTTCTGTGTCTGATTTTTCTTAGGGCCTTCACTGACCTATTTCATGCTCTCTTTAACCCTCCTTGTCTTGTCTATGTAAAGGCAACCTCCTTCTTTAAGGGCTGTACACAGTCAAGAGCTGTACACAGCCTTTTCTATTGTAATAGAGTAAATCAAGTCCAATAAGGATCTTTGCGATTTTAGGAGGTCTCTTCAGACAGGGAAACGAGGTATTTCTTCAGATTAGTGATGTCAATCTCTAGCTGTTTGATATTCTTGTCAGTGGCCCTTCAAAGGTCTGAGTAGTATAAGTTCGGAGGCCAGAATCTGAATTAGAACTTCTAATAGCAGACATCACGGGTGATTCATTTTTACCTGGAAAGGAAAAAGAAGGGAATTCTCAGGGAGATTTCTCTTCCCTGGATGTACATTGTTATTCATCATATTTATGGTTGGGCCCGGCTTTGTAGGGGTATCTATTTTTTTCATTAATCTTTTTGGTAGCCAGTTAGCTGTGCCTTCTGTGGTGTCAGACAGGCATATCAATCCTCGGCCCCATAACGGAACTGGGTCTGGGCCATTCCCTTTAAGGGTAAAAGGATCCTTCCCCATATCTGTGACAAAGTTTTGTTGGTCTCAGTGGTGCCAGAGGCAGTCAGCAGCAGATTTGCCATGAGCTTTCAGCTTTAGAGAGGTAAAAGTGAACAAGGCATTATGGAGAGTATTTCAGGGGGACTCCTTCTGAGGGGGTACCATTCCCCCTCTTTTGTTTTTAAAGCCAATTTTTCAGAGTTCTTATAAAATCAGGGGAGAAGCGCCAACAGTCGCTCCTTCCACCCTCAGAGAGTCATGGAGACCCTATTTAAGGATATATAAATCTATATTAATAATCTTTTGTCAAAGTACTGTTATAGCACCGCCGACAACTAATCAGACTATATAATATATCGATTAGAAATAGCTTCTTCTACTTTTTGTGAGATTACCTCTCTTTTATCAATTAATTCTTGAGGAAAATTAGGATTTACATCTCTCTTGAGAATATTGAACAGAGACTTAAATTCTTTTGTGGAGAACTTAAATTAGGATCTTAGCCAATTAGCAACTCCTAGAAACTTTTGAAAATAATTTAAAAGAAGTAAACTCTCTCCCTCTCTTTTTTTTTAGACCCTTTATCTATGTGGGTTTTTTTATTGGATATTATACATATTTACCATTCAATGTTATCTCCTCTCCCATTCTCCCCCCAAACCCCTTATCCCATACCCCCTTCTTCTAATTTTTGTGAGGGTGTGCTCCAAACATCCTCCCAGTCCCATCTCCCTGCTCTCGAATTCCCACAGAGTAAGGGATCCAAACTTTTGGGGACCATGGCCCTCCACTTTCACTGAAGTCTAACAAGGTCACCCTCAATTCCCTATACAGGTACATGAGTCCCTCCCTTTGTGCTCTATGGTTGGCGGTTTAGACTTTGGGAGCTCTGGTTGAAACTTTTGATACTCCTTCTAGAAAGGACCAAAGCATCCACACTTTGGTCTTCCTTCTTCTACGTGAGTTTTATGTGGTTTATATGTTGTTTCTAAGAAATTGTGAGCTTTTGGGCTAATATCCACTTATCAGTGAGTGCATAACATGTATGTTCTTTTGAGATTGGGTCACCTCACTCAAGATGATATTTTCCAGCTCCATCCATTTGCCTAAGAATTTCATGAACTCCTTGTTTTTAATAGCTGAGTAGTACTCCATTGTATAAATGTACCACATTTTCTGCATCCATTCTTCTGTTGAAGGGCATCTGGGTTCTTTCCAAATTCTGGCTATTATAAATAAGGCTGCTATGAACATGGTGGAGCATGTGTCCCTGTTGTATGTTGAAACGTCTTTTGGTTATATGCCCAGGAATGGTATAGCTGGATCCTCAGGTAACACTATGTTCAATTTTCTGAGACACCGCCAGACTGCTTTCCATAGTGGTTGTACCAGTTTACAATCCCACCAACAGTGGAGGAGTGATCCTCGACAACATGTGCTGTCACCTGTGTTTTTGATCTTAGCCATTCTGACTGGAGTGAGTTGGAATCTCAGTGTTGTTTTCATTTGCATTTCCCTGATGACTAGAGATGCTGAACACTTCTTTAGGTGCTTCTCAACCATTCATGCTTCCTCAGTTGAGAATTCTTTGTTCAGCTCTGAGCTCCATTTTTTAATAGGGTTCTTTGACTGTCTAGAGTCTAATTTCTTCAGTTCTTTGTATACCTTGTATATTAGCCTTTTTTCAGATGTAGTGTTGGTGAAGATCTTTTCCCAATCTGTTGGTTGCCGCTTTGTCCTATTGACTGTGTCCTTTGCTTTACAGAAGCTTTGCAGTTTTATGAGGTCCCATTTGTCAATTCTTGGTCTTAGAGCACAGGCCATTGGTGTTCTTCTGTTCTGGAACTTTTCTCCTGTGCCTATGTGTTCCAGGCTTTTCCCCAGTTTCTCTTCTATTAGTTTCAGTGTGGCTGGTTTTAGGTGGAGGTCCTTAATCCACTTGGAATTGAGCTTTGTACAAGGAGATAAGTATGGATCAATTTGCATTTTTCTACATGCTGACCTCCAGTTGGACTAGCACCATTTGTTGAAAATGCTGTCCTTTTTCCACTTGATGGTTTTAGCTCCTTTGTCAATGATCAAGTGACCATAGGTATGGGGGTTCATTTCTGGGTCTTCTATTCTATTCCATTGATCCTCCCGCATGTCTCTGTTCCAATACCACACAGTTTTTACCACTATTGCTTTGTAGTACAGCTTGAAGTCAGGGATGGTGATTCCCCCAGAAGTTCTTTTATTGCTGAGAGAAGTTTTCACAATCCTGGGTTTTTTTGTTATTCCAAATGAATTTTAAGATTGCTCTTTCTATCTCTGTGAAGAATTGAGTAGGAATTTTGACGGGGATTGCATTAAATCTGTAGATGGCTTTTGGCAAAATAGCCATTTTTACTATATTAATCCTTCCAATCCATGAGCATGGGAGATCTTTGCATCTTCTGAGATCTGCTTTGATTTCTTTCTTCAGGGGCATGAAGTTCTTGTCATACAGGTCTTTAACTTACTTGGTTAGGTTCACACCAAGGTATTTTATATTATCTGTGACTATTGTGAAGGGTGTCATTTCCATAATTTCTTTCTCAGCCAGTTTATCTTTTGAGTAGAGGAAGGCTACTGATTTGCTTGAGTTAATTTTATATCCAGCCACTTTGCTAGAGTTGTTTATCAGGTTTAGGAGTTCTCTGGTGGAAGTTTTCGGGTTATTTAAGTATACTATCATATCATCTGCAAATAGTGAGATTTTGACTTCTTCCTTTCCAATTTGTATCCCTTTGACCTCCTTGTGTCGCCTAATTGCTCTGGCTAGGACTTCCAATACTATATTAAATAAGTAGGGGGAGAGTGGGCAGCCTTGCCTAGTCCCTGATTTTAGTGGGATTGCTTCAAGTTTCTCTCCATTTAGTTTGATGCTGGCTACTGGTTTGCTGTATATTGCTTTTACTATGTTTAGGTATGGACCTTGAATTCCTGATCTTTCCAAGACTTTTATCATGAAGGGGTGTTGAATTTTGTCAAATGCTTTCTCAGCATCTAGTGATCTGACCATGTGGTTTTTCCTTTGAGTTTGTTTATATAGTGGATTACATTGATGGATTTCCGTATATTGAACCAACCCTGCATTCCTGGGATAAAGCCTACTTGATCGTGATGGATAATTGTTTTGATGTGTTCTTGGATTCGGTTCGCTAGAATTTTATTGAGCAATTTTGCATCAATGTTCGTAAAGGAGATTGGAAGTTCTCTTTCTTTGTTGGGTCTTTGTGTGGTTTAGGTATGAGCGTAATTGTGGCTTCATAGAATGAATTGGGTAGTGTTCCTTCTGTTTCTATTTTGTGGAATAGTTTAAAGAGAATTGGAATTAGGTCTTCCTTGAATGTCTGATAGAATTCTGCACTAAAACCATCTGGTCCTGGACTTTTCTTTGTAGGGAGACTTTTAATGACTGCTTCTATTTCTTTTGTGGTTATGGGACTGTTTACATGGTTTATCTGGTCCTGATTTAACATTGGTAACTGGTATTTGTCTAGAAAATTGTCCATTTCATCCAAATTTTCCAATTTTGTTGAGTATAGGCTTTTGTAGTAGTATCTGATGATTTTTTTAATTTCCTCGGTTTCTGTTGTTATGTCACCCTTTTCCGTTCTGATTTTATTAATTTGGATACTGTCTCTCTGCCCTCTGATTAGTCTAGCTAAGGGTTTATCTGTCTTGTTGATTTTCTCAAAGAACCAGCTCCTGGTTTTATTGATTCTTTGGATAGTTCTTTTTGTTTCTATTTGGTTGATTTCAGCCCTGAGTTTGATTATTTCCTGCCTTCTACTCCTCTTGGGTGTATTAGCTTCTTTTTGTTCTAGGTCTTTCAGGTGCATTGTCAAGCTGCTAGTGTATGCTCCCTCCAGTTTCTTTTTGTAGGCACTTAGAGCTATGAATTTTCCTCTTAGCACTGCTTTCATTGTATCCCATAAATTTTGGTATGATGTGTCATCATTTTCATTAAATTCTAAAAAGTTTTTAATTTCTTTATTTCTTCCCTTACCAGATTATCAAGGAGTAGGTATTTGTTCAGTCTCCAAGTGAATGTGGGCTTTCCATTGTCTTTGTCATTTTTGAAGACCAGCCTTAGACCATGGTGATCTGATAGGATGCAGGGGATTTTTTCAATTTTTTTATATCTGTTGAGGCCTGTCTTGTGCCCAATTATATGATCTATTTTGGAGAAGGTACCATGAGGTGCTGAGGAAAAGGTATATTCTTTTGCTTTAGGGTGAAATGTTCTATAAATATCTGTTAAGTCCATTTGGTTCATAACTTCTGTTAGTTTCACTGTATCTCTATTTAGTTTATGTTTCCATGATCTATCCATTGCTGAGAGTGGGGTGTTGAAGTCTCCCACTATTATTGTGTAAGGTGCAATGTGTGTTTTGAGCTTTAGTAAGGTTTCTTTTATAAAAGTGGGTGCTCTTGTATTTGGCGCATAGATATTCAGAATTGAGAGTTCATGTTGGTTGACTTTTCCTTTGACAAGTATGAAATGTCCCTCCTTATCCTTTTTGATAGCTTTAAGTTGAAAGTCGATTTTATTCGATATTTAAATGGCTACTCCCGCTTGTTTCTTAGGGCCATTTGCTTGGAAAATTGTTTTCCAACCTTTTACTCTAAGGTAGTGTCTGTCTTTGTCGCTGCAGTGGGTTTCCTGTAAGCAGCAAAATGTTGGGTCCTGTTTGTGTATCCAGTCCATTAGCCTATGCCTTTTTATTGGGGAACTGAGTCCATTGATGTTAAGAGATATTAAGGAGAGGGTGTTGTTACTTCCTGTCATTTTTGCTAATAGTGGAGACATCATTTGTGTGGTTATCTTCTTTTGGGTTTGATGGAAAAGGATTAGTTTCTTGCTCTTTCTGGGGTATGATTGCCCTCCTTGTATTGGAGCTTTCCTGCTATTATCCTTTGTAGAGCTGGATTCATGGGAAGATACTGTGTAAATTCGGTTTACTCATGGAATATCTTGGTTTCTCTGTCTATGGTAATTGAGAGGTTTGCTGGGTAAAATAGCCTGGGCTGGCATTTATGTTCTCTTAGGGTCTGTATGATACTTATCCAGGATCTTCTGGCTTTTATAGTATCTGGTGAGAAGTCAGGTGTAATTCTGATAGGTTTGCCTTTATATGTTACTTGGCCTTTTTCCCTTACTGCTTTTAAAATTCTTTCTTTGTTTTTTGCATTTTGTGTCTTGATTATTATGTGACGGGAGGTATTTCTCTTTTGATCTAGTCTGTTTGGTGTTCTGTAGGCTTCTTGTGTGATTATGGGCATCTCATTCCTTACGTTAGGGAAGTTTTCCTCCATAATTTTGTTGAAGATATTTACTGGCCCTTTAAGTTGGGAATCTTCATTCTCATCTATACCTATTATCCTTAGGTTTGGTCTTCTCATTGCGTCCTGGATTTCCTGGATGTTTTGTGTTAAGAATTTTTTGCATTTTGCGTTTTCTTTGACAGTTGTGTCAATATTTTCTAAGGTATCTTCTACACCCGAGATTCTTTCTTCTATCTCTTGTATTCTGTTGGTGATGTTTGTGTCTATGACTCCTGATTTCTTTCTTAGGATTTCTATCTCCAGGGTAGCCTCCCTTTGTGATTTCTTTATTGTTTCCACTTCCATTTTTATGTCCTGGATGGTTTTATTCAATTCCTTCATCTGTTTGGTTGTGTTCTCTTGTAATTCTTTAAGGGATTTTTGTGTTTCTTTACGGACTTCATCCTGTTTACCTGTGTTCTCCTCAAGTTTTTTGATAGTGTTATTTATTTCCTTCTTATAGTCCTCTAGCATCAGCATTAGAAGTGATTTTAGATCTGGTTCTTGCTTTCCTGGTGATATGGGGAGTTCAGGACTTTCTAATGTGGGAGAACTAGGTTCTGATGATGGCAAGTACCTTGGGTTGCTGGTGCTTGTGTTCTTGCACTTGCCTTTTGCCATCTGGATCACCTTTGTGCTATCTGTGCTGTCTCTGACTGGGGCCTGTCTTTCCTATTATCTAGGTTGTGTCAGAACTGTTTGGGATGGATTTTTCTGCTGGGGTTAGAGCTGAGGCCCAAGATCTGCTCCGTGCTCAGGTGGAAACCGGAAGGGGCCCGGGCTCTGGGTCAGGAGTGGATTCCTGGGTCCCAGTGGGTCCTGGTTGCTCCCTTTTTGCGGGCAAGTATTGCCACCTCCTAGCCTAAGATACTGCTTGGGTTAGAGCTCCTGAGAGCCCAGCTTCCTCTGGGTTCTGTGAGATTGGGTGCAGAGCTGACTCCAGGGATCTGCCGAGCTCTCTGGCCCAGACCGGATGGAGCCTGTGCTCCGGGCCAGGAGTGAATTCCTGGGTCCCAGTGTGTCCTGGTTGCTCCCTGTTTGGGGCAAGTGCTGCTTTTTCCTT
>NW_021619069.1:0-1039 GCF_004785775.1 Grammomys surdaster | reverse complement strand
TTCAGGAAGACAAAAGGACATTTAGGATCCTGAGCATTGTTGAGTCTGGTCTACACTATGGGTGTTTTGGCATTAGACAGTTTCAAAGGTCTTTTTGCTTGTTATAGGCCCCATAATCTCATTTTTTTTGCAGAGACAAATTACTGCCAGGGAATGATTTTGATTGTTTCACTATGCTTAGCCTACATGAATTTAGCACTAATCAGATATGTGGCCTTACTCAGGATGGGGTCGCTTTATCATAGGAAGTGTGTCACAATGGAGGATTCTTGAAAATCTCAGGTGAGGCCAGCTTGGTTAAAACCATTCTCCTGGCAGCCTGTTGAAGAGAATAACCTGCCTTCCTTGGCGCCTTTAGCACTATGTAATCCTGAATGGTGTCCAAATTCCTGCCATCGTGTTAATAGAAAGAATCTTTATGTTGTCAGTCAGCCCAAATTGACTGTCATCCTCAGGAAACATTGTCTTACTCATGGGGACTCTTCACTATGATGAATCCTTAACTAACAGAAAAGTGGGTACCAGAGACTGGTTTATCATTGTGATATGTCTGTCCATGTTATTGTTCGTATGAATTTCGATTCTGGCAGTTTGGATTCTTTAAACGGAGGTTAATATGCTGAAGTATTAGGACCAGGCAGCGAGTGGTGCTAAGAGTGATTTTAAATGAGGGGGTTGGCACAGTAGATTTCAGATGAGAGGAGTATTAATATGAGACTTAGAAAATATCTTTTCATATTTTGGTGAAGAATAGGGCTTCCTTGTGTGCTTGTCTTAATAGTTTTCTGGAGGGTAATTTAAAATGATGTAAATTAATACCGTTAATAAAGGGATCCTCAAAGAGACCTAGATTAGACTTTGTTCTGTTGTTCACTCTTATGGGAAACATGTGAAGAAGTAGAGTAAAATGGGAAACTGATAGCCCAATATGTAGTTGTTCAAATATAGTGTTCACAACAGGGTATCAGGAAGTAGAATGGTGTTAAATCATGTATACAAAGATACTAAATTGAAGTAACTGAGAATATACCAGGGGGAA
>NW_021619068.1:1990-2718 GCF_004785775.1 Grammomys surdaster | reverse complement strand
GTGTGTGTGTGTGTGTTCATGTGTGTGTGCTGGCTTATGTGTATGTGTGTGCATATATGTATTGTTTACTTCTTTACAGTGCTGGGAATCAATGTTAAGGACAAGTGTCTACAGTTAAGTTCTTGCCCAAGGATGTACCTAATATGTGTTTCACAATATTCTGTGTTTGTTAAAATAAAGAAGCATAAATGTTAAAAATAAATAAATTATGGAAAAATTGTAAATATAAAGATGGGAGAAGCTTAGTCAGTGAAAAGCTTATAGTAAACCCAAGTTAGGACATTTAGATTTCTTGGAAATAACATCAAACCAGATACAAGAGGTAAGGGAGAATAAAGCAGTTTGTACTGTACCATTCTGTAACTTAGGAAAAAAGGTAAATCTGGCCAGAGTCACTGCTAACAAGGCAGTGAACTTAAATGTCTCCTGACTGTGGAAAACCTTTTTCTTCTTCTCCCACCAGTAGGACTTGCAATTTCCCATGTAACTTCTTTATGACACAGACCTTTCTTAATTAAAAATCTGAGACTTTACACTGCCCTCTTTTCTGATTGTGAAGAGTACCTGTAAATATGTGGTTTGTATGTATGTATTGTGATGTGTGTGTGTGTGTGTGTGTTTGTGTGTGTGTGTGTGTGTGTGTGAGCTTGTGCGCACATACATATGTGTATGTATGTGCACACAGGTGCTGTTTACTTCTTTACAGTGCTCGGAATCAATGTTAAGCA
>NW_021619068.1:0-1980 GCF_004785775.1 Grammomys surdaster | reverse complement strand
TATGTTTTTAATGGGAAATTGAATCAATTATGTTCAGAGATAATAATGACCAGTGACTGTTAGTTTCTACTATTTTGACATAGTTTTTCTCACTCTCTCACTCTCGCTCTCCCTCCTCCCCCTCTCTCTCTCTCACTTTCTTTCTTTCTTGTGGGTGTTGATGTGCATTATTTCTGAGCATCACCTGTTTTGGTTTTGATGGTATAGAATTACTTACTCCCTGTCTCCTGGCTCCGTGGATATAGTTTCTCTTTTTTGGGTTGGAGTTTTGCTTCTAGTATTTTCTGTAGAACTAGATTGGTGGACACATATTGTTTAAATTTGGATTTTTCTCAAAATATTTTGTTTTCTTCATCTATGGAGATTGAGAGTTTTGTTGTGTATAGTACTCTAGGTGTCCATGTGTGATTTTTTAAGAGGTTGCAATATATCTGTTCAGACCCTTGAAGATTTAAGGGCCTATTTTGGGAATTTTGGTATATTCTGATAAGTTTGCCAATGTGTATAAACCCTTGCCTATATCTCTCCTCCCTTAATAACCTTTCTATGTTCTGTAGAGTTACTGTGTATTTGCTATTCAGTGGGAGGAGTTTCTTTTCTGGTGCTGTTTATAGTTTCTTACATGTTTATAGGCATGGCTTTCATTAATTTGGGAAAGTTTTCTTCTATGATTTCACTAAAAATTATTTCTGTTTCTTGGGCTAGAACTCTTCACATTCATCTCTTTGTATTATTCTTAGGTTAAACCTTTTTGTGGTATCCCAGATTTCCTGGATAAATCATGTCAGGATTTTTTAAATATAAGATTTTCTTTCTTTGATACACCATAGCATGTATCCTCAATGGTTACTATTTACCTAAGGTAACTGCATGCAAAACAACTATCCAATTATTAAAACTGTGTTTCTGTTTCACAGTGTCTGCCTAATGATCCCATACACTTTATGAAATAGTATATTCTGTCATCCTTAAGCTACAATCCTGTTTTGTGTAGTTTTTGCCATTATTGTGCCATGATTCTAAACAATTTTAAGTGTAGCTTAATTTTTCCTAAGACAAAAGTATTTTCAGTATAGTTAGTATTAGTTGAAAAGTACAAGGAAAATTTGAAATCCCTCTGTGAACTAGACATTCATCTGGCATTTCTGAAATTTATCAACGTTTACCATATTGCCGTAGAGCCTTTAAAAGGTGAAAATCATAGGATAAAAAAGAGAAAAAAAAAGAGTAAAATGAAATCTATGGAAAATTCCAAGTAATCATTGAGGCACAATTTGAGTTCTTATTAGTACTTTTTGTAGACTTATAATAAATCATGTGGGAAAGTTTTGCAGGTAAGCACATTGTTTCTCTTTGTGTTGTGCAGTATATTCTACATAGAAAGTAAATGACAAAGTATTGGGTAGTAAAGATGCTTTTAATATACCACTTTTTCAGCCTCTTATCAGCTCAAAGTTGCCAACATGGATGATATTGTTGGAGGCTGAAGTTCAGCTGCTTTCACTGACAAGTGAAGGTATTAGAATTGGTGAAGTTCTGTCATATACACATGTGAAGTGTTTTTGATAATTAATCCAAAAGAATCAAACTCACTTTAGAAGGAAACGGGTAAGAAACTATAATCATGAATCTCTCTTTAAAACAACTAAATCCTTGCATGTTAGAATGGGAAACGGAAGCCAAGAGTAATATCTTGTTGGAGACAATAGTGAGATAGGAATTGATTGCCTTGTTTCTTGTCAACAGGTAAGTGTTTTGTTTATCCATTATCAGAAATAATTTCACCTGTGATTACCTCGCAGACACAGACCATTATTACAAATAGAGGCATCTTTTTTATTTATTTATTTTGATAAAGCACCTCAGGTAAAGGTAAAAAAAGCAAAGGGATAATATCAATTTTAACTATGTACAGCCTCCATTTGAAATTAAAGTCTGTCTGTAAGTTATATAGGAGGTCACTACTGCTACATACCCAGT
>NW_021619067.1:2364-3399 GCF_004785775.1 Grammomys surdaster | reverse complement strand
TTTCTTCCTTTGTTTGTTTGCTCTCAGTTTGAGTACATGAGATGATCTCCCCTTACAGAGCATAAGATAAGAATACAAAATAATCAATCTTCTATTGTTTTTCTAAGTCTATTATTCTTCATGTTTTGAAAAAATGTTCAGGTAGGAAAATAAATATATATTGATTTATTTCATGTTCCTTTTGTTTGTTTCCTTGTTTTTTAATCTGTTAATTTAGTCAGGTAATTTATAGGAAGTAGCATACAGGTGAATTGACCATGTCTTGGACATTTCTATCTTTTTTAGTTTTGGGGATACAAGGATGGAAACAGAGGACTATTAATTCAGAAAAAAAAAAGAAAAATAAATGTGAAACCACTTAGAGCCAAAGATTACTGGCACTATTCAGAGAGAAAGAAGACGGAGGGAAAGAAGAAAGAAAGATATTCCTAGTGACAAGAAAACTCAGTGGCAGGGAGCTGGAAAGCCGTTCTCTCTGTGTTCAAGAGTTCTTCCTCCTCCCCATCCCCTCTTGTTACTCCCATCTCTGATTCAGTCACTCATTCTGCTGCTTCCTGGGAAGTGTGTATACAATGTATGTTTCAGAATCAAGTTCTTGCTTGATAGTCCTTATCTAGTCACATTTGCTATCTATATTTTTCATTACTATTAAATTATTTAATTTTAATCTTCATGTCTTTTCAATTTCATTTTATATTCCAATCTCTCACAAAAAATATCCTCACCTTTTCATTCTAAGAAAAGCTTCAGGTGTGCTTTTCCTTCTTAATATTAAAAGCCCCAGGAAGCCTTAAATAAGCTCTGGGGTTCACACAAAGAGAAGGTACAAAACTTGGAGGAGGAGAACCTGAGAAACAAGGCTTCAGCATAAGATGATGAGAGAGGGACATGGGGTGAGAATGACTCCTGTGCATGAGAGAGGTATGTGAAAGCATTGAACCTTGAAGAGAAGCAGTAGGCACTTCTGAGCAGTAGATTAGCTCTGCTCTTGCTCTGTCTCTGTTTCTCTCACTGTCTGTCTGTCTCTCTGTCTCT
>NW_021619067.1:0-2354 GCF_004785775.1 Grammomys surdaster | reverse complement strand
GACTCTGAGATAGCTCTATTTCTGTCCTACAAGCCTGTGATGTCTGGAGACTTTTCCAGATGTAAAGAGGTCTCAGAACCTATGTACACTTCTCTGTGCAGAAAAACATGGATGGGCATAAGAGAGCATTTGCACTCAGGCTTGACACAGCAAACCATCTATGCAAACCCATACATGCATGCAATAACAATTGATGAAAAGAGAATTTGAAGGAGAGTTGTGAGAGTTATTTGAGATTGTTTGGAGATGGAGGGAAGGAAGAAACATTATAATTAAATTGTAATATCAAAAACAAAAAAATCTATAAAATAAACGTAACATATTTAGTGTTATGTTATTGTCAGTTATACATTTCAGTGTATAACAGGCAGAGATATTATCAATGCACTCTTGCACGCACAGCATTGTTATTTTCCCTTTAGCAGGTCAGTAAAAATAACCAATAGGAACACAGTATGAGTCTAACATTTCTCTCTTCCTTACCCTCACTCTGTGTGGAAGAGTCTGTGTATGTGTGTGTGTGTGTGTGTGTGTGTGTGTGTGTGTGTGTGTTGACCTGCATGGTCCTCCTCTCAAGTCACCTGACATACCTCTATTTTCCACTTTTCTTGTGTCCTAACCCTCATTTTATCTGGATTGATGAGACTTTCTGCATTTGCTTGCATTTTTCATATTTAATCTCATTTATTCTCAGATCAGTGTCAATAGAGAGGGCTAGTAAAAAAAAGCTAAACTAAGTTATCAGCAACCTACACAGTTAAGTCCCTTCCTATTTCTGTAGCTAGCAAGATATTTGGTTCACCTATCAATAGAGTATTTAGATGAGTATAATTTAATGTTAGCTTATTTTCATTTTTGGAACTCAAAGTCATTCAACAAATACTTCTATCAGGACGAAAGCAGTAAGCTGTAGTATTTTCATATCAACACATCAACATATTACGGGCTGCGGCTGCTAACTATTGGGTGTTTAGTAACTATATAACTTTTAAAAACACATACTGCAAAGTGTATTTGTTTCTTAGGAAAGGAGAGGGAAAGAACTTTTCATCCACGCCTCCAGCTCCAGTTGATCCAGAGGGTAACATCTAACCCTGCCTCTGACTCTTTTTGCAGATCCAGAGAGAAAGTCTGGACTAAACTCCACTCCACCAGGACCTGGGAAAAGCTACCAGCTCCATCTGCCTCAGAGAAAACAAACTAATACAATTTTAATTAGGATTCAGTCAAGGAGTTCAACCGTGAAATAATGTGTACCACCAGGATCTGTTATTGATCTTCATTAAACCAAGGAGAAAGTAGGCAAAGGTTCTACCTACTGCAGAAAGAATTGCTCATCCTATATTTTTGGTTAGGCTGAGGTCTTACAAGAATTATGGGACAGTCATAAAAATTTTCAGTTCTATTTGCAAACAGAAGATACTGCTTTGAGAACAATGAGATATGGGATTTAGAGAACTGGATACTGCATTCAAAGAGGACCACATTTTATAAACACTGCTCGGGTTTTTAGCAGTAATAAATAAGGGATATAAGTGTGCATAAAGTACCTGGCTACAGAATTATCTTAATGGGTCTTATATTTTATTCTTGATGGTTTATAATTTTTCATTTTAGAAGTCTTTACTTCACTTAGAGTTGCATTTTTGTGCCTTATGACAATGGCTCAATCTCATAATATTTGGGGTATTATATTCTGTACCTATACTGATCAATGTGTAAATAAAAGTCACTTATTATATGTAGACATTACAAAATCTTTCTGAAACTACACCAGAAAGTAGAGTAAAGATAACTTGGAATACATATTTTGTTTTAAGAATTGAGTAAAACCTGGGCAGTTATAGAAAGAAAAAGAAATTAAGGGTATATCACCTATTGTGTTAACTCTAGTAACTCCATATGAATAAAAGTTGTCCAAATGTATGAAGGAGAGATATAACCCCAAACCATTCCTGGATGTTGAAGGTAGGTTTACTGAGAAAGATAAGAGCTTCTATTTATAGGGCATTATGGAAATGTCATAGGACAACAGTAATGAATCTTAAAAACTAGATATTTTTAATGTCTCTTGTCTTACATTTCTCTCATTTTTAACTTCTAACTCAAGCCAGAGCATGGTGTGATATGTGAAGGTTCCAGATAAAGCAACATTTGAACTCATTGTAACTATTGATTGTGGAGGCATGGTGTGATAGACAGGGCACTTCTATTCCCTCTTTAAGCATACCTCTATTGCTATTGGAGCTGCCTAAGTGAACAAGATTCCGGAAAACATAAATAATGTACTTAGGCAAACATGGAGGGAAAACTTTAGAGAATAGTGGTAATTTTAGGCAAGAAGAATTATTAGC
>NW_021619066.1:21788-27170 GCF_004785775.1 Grammomys surdaster | reverse complement strand
TACTCTGGATCCACTTTGCAATCTGGAATTCCATCAAGGTTCAGTGGCAGTGGATCTGGTACAGATTTCACTCTCACCATCAGGAACCTGGAGCCTGAAGACTTTGCAATGTATTACTGTCAACAGCATAATGAATACCCACACCACAGTGATACAAATCATAACAAAAACCCCCAAGGGAAGCAGAAAACAGATGTTGGTCTAGCCAGTTGCTCTGTCTGTGTCTCTGTTTTCTACAAATTTCTCTGTTTCAAGGTGTGTTTGTTTTAATGAAAATCGATTCCTCAGGCTCATATGTTTGAATATTTGGCATGGGTTTTAAGCATGAAATTTGTTTTCTTTACAAGAGCTGTACCTTCTTCTAACTGCTGAGACATCCTTTCAGCCCTACAGTGAGAATATAGGATTTGGGTAATAGACTTCTGCCAAAAATATATATCACCTGAGTAATCTATTCTCCTGTGAGGTAGGATATAACAGACCTAGACAGAAATAAACATGGCTAGATTAACAAATGAAGAAAATCAATGAATGAATCTTAATTATATTCTGGTAAACTCATACGTCAGGAACTAGCACAGAGGCAGCAATTTACGGGAACAGATGCAGAGACCATAGCCCAACACTAGGCTGAACTCAAGGAAAACCTTGGACGATGAGGATAAAGGATGTAGGAGCAAGTAAGGTCAAGTACTCCACCCTTTATTTTCATTGAATTGACTTTATCTTGGTGAATTTTTCCTTTAATGAATAGAAAGTGTCCTTCCCCACCTCTTTTGATTATTTTTGGTTGAAAGTCTATTTTATTGGATATTAGAATGGTTATTCCAGGATTTTTTCTTGGGTCATTTTCTTGAAAAAAAATTCCCAGTTCTGTACTCTGAGGCAGTGTCTATCTTTGTTGCTGATGTGTTTTTTGTATACAACAAAATGACAGATCTTGGTTACGTATCTGTGTGAGCCTGTGATATTTTTACTGAGGAATTGAGTCCAGTGATGTTGAGAGATATTAATGACCAATAACTGTTAGTTACCGTTATTTTGTTGTTGTAGGTGGTAGTATGTGTATGTGATTCTCTTCTTTGGGGTTTGTTGTGTGATGATTAATTTCTTGTATTTTCTTGGTTGTAGTTACTCTTCTTGTTTTGGAGTGTTCATTCTAGTATTCTCTGTAAGACTGAATGAATAGAAAACTATTGTTTACATTTGATTTGTCATGAAATATCTTGGTGATTGAGAGTTCTGCTGTATATATTAGTGTGGACTGGCATCTATGGTCTCCGAGTCAGCAAAATAACTGTGCAGGAACTTCTGGTTTTTAGAGTTTCTGTTGAGGAATAATTGTGATAAAGCTGTCTTTATATTTTAGTTGGCCTTTTCCCCTTACATCTTTTAGTATTCTTTCTTTGTTCTGTACATTTAGTGATTTGATTATTATGTGACAGGGAACAAATTTTCAAACATCTCAGTGGCACTTTTCCAGGAAATATTTGCCCTCATGAAGAAAAGTGTGGAGACAACCCACAAAATCCTAGAATATGATAAATGTGATCAGACTGCAGTAGTTGTTTAGTCTAACCTATCCCTAAAATCATAGACAGAGCAAGAGATTTGTATGAGGCATTTGAATCACAAGGTAAAAGGCAGGTAATATTCATAAATGATCTCTTTTTGAGATAAACTTCAATAGCCTATGTTCTAAAAATCCCAGTTTTCTTAAACTAATTATTTTGGAGACTAGCGCTTTAACAAATAGGCCTTTGGAGGATGTACAACATAAAAACTGTATCAAAGAGTAAATTTTTTCATGTCTAAATACTAGAAAAAATCTAAAATTCAGCCAGCTTTTAATTAATATTTTAGTGAGTAAATGATTTAATGAACAAGGTAATCCCAAAGACAAGCAATGGCATGTGAGCATTGGAAGCAAATATATAAAAATGAAATGAAACTTTCAGTGTTGGCTCTGCACACAGTCCCAACACACCCAGAGGAAGCTTGACTCCCAGGTACTCTTAGAATCCCAGGATCACACATAAAGAGGCCACAACATTTGGACCAATACTCAGAGTAAATAGGACTCCCCAGAATCCAGGGCCGCAGAAACTCTCACTCAGACAGTGGCATGGGTTCCTTCTAGACTGAATCTGATCTGGGGTGCAGGCTCTACACCCAATCTTACAACACCCAGAGAAAGCCAAACTCCTAGGTGCTCCAAAACATCCAGGATAACGGAATCACAGTTTCCCAGGGGAAGCTCAACTCCCAGGAGATCAGACACACCCAGGAGAACCAGAGCTCTAATACACTTAAAATCACAGTTGAGGCCACAACATCTTTCCCAATACCCAGTGTATCAGGAATCTCCATAGGAATTAGGGAAACACACCCCCCTCCCAGCCATCGGCACCAGTTCCTTCCGGTTTCCACCTATCTGGAGCAAACCCAGGGCTCTGGCTCCTCACCCAATCCTGCAATCCCCAGAGAATGCTTGACTCCTATTACCTCTGACACAACAAGATCTCAGGAGCTAGGTCACACCAGGATTTCAGGATCCTAGAGGCAACTTGATTCCCAGGAGCTCTGACACACCCAAGATATCAGGATCACAGGAACCCAGAATCACAGATCCTAGAGACAGTTGCACTCTGAGAAGTTCTGACCTAACTAGGATCACAGCAGGGACAGGATCCAGTCAGAGATCAGGTAGCAATAGAGATATCAAGAGGGTAGGAGGCAAGCATAAGAACATAAGCAACAGAAACCAAGGCTTCTTGGTGTGGAGAGCCGCTGTGAGCAGTGACAGTATTCACCATTATAGGATGGCGCTGGCATCTGGTGCTTTCACAAGCTTAAAGATAAACTGCCTTTGTTCAAGTGGAAAATGTGCGCCAAGTCATGGCCCATCCCCGGGAGTATATGCGCTTCTGGGCAAGCAGCCAACCAGAAATAGACATGCCGCTCCATGGTGTATTTAAGCGGTGCCTTTTCGGGGCCGGGGTCTTTCCTCTTCACATCGTAATAAAGAATTGCTGCAGAAGGACCCTGGTGTCTGCGTGCATTCTTGCTGGCAAGATAATTGCGCGGGACATTCTTGGCATCATCATAACCCAGTTCTCCCACTACGGCAAATCCTGGATACTCCATTACACTGGAAAAGCAAAATTCAGATTTAAAATCACATCTCATGTTGATGATAGAGTACTTTAAGAAGGACAAAAATAACTCCCTTAAAGAAATGCAGGAGAACATGGGTAAAGAGGTAGAAGTTCTTAAAAAAGAAACACAAAATCCCTTAAAGAATTATGGGAAAACCCAATCAAACAGGTGAAGGAATTGAATAAAACCATCCAGCATCTAGAAATGGAAAAAAAGAAAGAAGGAAAGAAAGAAAGAAAGAAAGGAAGGAAGAAAGAAAGAAAGGAAGGACGAAAACACTGGAGATAGAAAACCTAGGAAAGAGATCAGTTGTCATAGATGCAAGTATCACAAACAGAATACAAGAGATTGAAAAGAGAATCTCAGGTGCAAAAGATATGTTAGAAAACACTGATACAACAAAGAGAATGCAAATTGCAAAAATCTCCTAACCTAAAACATCCAGGAATTCCATGACACAAAAAGGAGACCAAACCTAAGGATAATAGATATAGAAGAAAGCAAAGATTTTCAAATTAGTGAGGCAAATAAATATATTCAACAAAATTAAAGAATAAAAATTCTCTAACCTAAACTAAGAGATGCCCATGTAAGTACAAGAAGCCTGCAGAACTCCAAATAGACTAGACCAGAAAAGAAATTCCTCTTGACACATAATAATCAAAACACCAAATTCACAAAACAAGGAAAGAATATTAAAAGCAGTAGGCAAAAAGGTCAGGTAGCATATAAAGGCAGACCTATAAGAATTACACCAGACTTCTCACCAGAGACTCTTAAAGCCAGAAGATCTTGGGCAGGTGCAATTCAGACCCTAAGAGAGCACAAACATCAGCCTAGGCTACAATACCCAGCAAACTTCTCAATTATGATAGATGGAGTAACCAAGATATACCATGACTAAACCAAATTTACACAATATCTTTCTAGAAATCAAGCCCTACAAACGATAATAGATGGAAGACTCTAACACAAGGAAGGAAACTACACCCTAGAAAAAGTAAGACTGTAATCTTCTTTCAACAAACCCAAAAGAAAATAGCTAAACAAACACAACTTCTCCTCTAATAACAAAAATAACAATCACTTTTCTTTAATATCTCTCAACATTAATGGACTCAATTCCTCAATAAAAAGACATAGATTGGATATGTAAACAGGACTCAGCATTTTCTGCATGCAGGAAACACACCTCTCACAAAGACAGCCAGTACCTCAGAGTAAAAGGCTGGAAAAAATTTACCAAAAAAAAAAATTGTCCCAAGAAACAAGCTGGAGTCCTCATTCTAATATTGAATTAAACCAACTTTCTAAGATAAGTTATAAAAAAAGACAAGGAAAGATATTTCATACTCACCAAAGGAAACATACAAAAATGAACTCTCAAATCTGAACATCTATGCTCCAAATGCAAGGGTAACTACATTGATCAAAGAAACTTTAATAAAGCTCAAAACACACATTGCACCTCACATGATAATAGTGGGAGACTTCAGCAACCCATTCTCAACAATGAACAGATCGTGGAAACAGAAACTAAAAAGAGACTCAGTGAAGCTAACAGAAGTTATGAATGAAATGGATTTAACAGACATCTATAAACATTTCATCCTCAAACAAAAGAATAAACCATCTTCTCAGCAGCTCATCATACCTTCTCCAAAATTGAATATATTAATACTCACAAAACAGGCCTCAACAGATACAAGAAAATTGAAATATTCCTATGCATCCTATTAGATCATGATAGAATAAGGCTGTTTCTAAAATAAATGCAAAATATACCAAAATTATGGGACACAATGAAAGCAGTGTCAAGAGGAAAACTCATATCTCTGAGTGCCTCCATAAAGAAATTGGAGAAAGCATACACTAGCAGCTTGACAGCACACCTAAAAGCTCTAGAAGAAAAAGAAGCAGATACTACCAAGAGGAATAGAGGGCAGGAAATAATCAAATTCAGGGCTGAAATCAACCAAGTAGAAACAACAAGAACTATACAAAGAATCAACAAAACCAGGAGCTGCTTTTTTGAAAAATTCAACAAGATAGATAAACCCTTTGCCAGACTAACCAGAGGACATACAGAAAAAATCAGAAATGGAAAGGAAGACATAGCCACAGAAAATGAGGAAATTCAAAAAATCACCAGATCATACTAGAAAATCTTATACTCAACAAAACTGGAAAATCTAAATGAAATGGACAATTTTCTAGATGAAT
>NW_021619066.1:17375-21778 GCF_004785775.1 Grammomys surdaster | reverse complement strand
ATGAATATCAGGTACCAAAGTTAAATCAGGATCAGATAAACCATGTACACAGTCTCATAACCCCTAAGAAATAGAAACAGTCATTTAAAGCCTCCCAACCAAAAAAAAAAAAAAAATTCTAAGACCAGGTGGGTTTAGTGCAAAATTCTATCAGACCTTCAAAGAAGACCTAACAGCAATAATCTTTGAACTATTCCACAAAAGAAACAGAAATAACATTACCCAATTCATTCTATGAAGCTATGAAGCCACAATTATTCTTATACCTAAACCACACAAAGACCCCACAAAAAAAGAGAACATCAGACCAATTTCTCTTATGAATATCGATGTGAAAATACTCAATAAAATTCTCACAAACCAAATCCAAGAAAACCAAATCCAAGAACACATCAAAACAATCATCTATCATGATCAAGTAGGTTTCATCCCAGGGATGCAGGGATGGTTCAATATATGGAAATTCAATGTAATCCACTACATAAACAAACTCAAAAAAAAAAAGCACATGATCATCTCATTAGATGCCTAGAAAGCACTTGACAAAATTCATTACTCCTTCCTGGTAAACATCTTATATCAGAAATTTAAGACCCATTCTTAAACATAGTAAAGGCAATATAAAGAAAACAAATAGTCAACATCACACTAAATGGAATGAAAATGGAAAGTGGAAGCAATCCCACTAAAACCAAGAACTAAACAAACCTTCCTACTTTCTCTCTACCTATTCAATATAGTATGCGAAGATCTAGCCAGAACAATTAGACAGAAAAAGGGGTCAAAGGGATACAATTTGGAAAGGAAGAATTCAAAATATCACTATTTGCAGATGATATGATAGTATACTTAAGTGACCCCAAAAACTTCAATCAAGAACCCCTAAACCTGATAAATTACTTCAACAAAGTGGCTCAGTATAAAATTAGCTCAAGCAAATTGGTAGCCTTACTTTCTATAAATGATAAACATGTTGAGAAATAAATTAGCAAAATGACACTCTTCACAATAGTCATAAATATTATAAAATAGTGTGATTTGACTCTACCAGACAGGTGAAATATTTGTATATTTATGAAGAGAATTTCAAGTCTCTGAAGAAAGAAATCATAGAAGATCTCAGGAGATGGAAAGAGCTCCCATAACAGGATTAATATAGTAAAAATAACCATCTTGCCCAAAGCAATCTAGAGATTCAATGCAACCCCATCATTAACTCAATTATTCATAGAGTTAGAAAGAGCAATTTGCAAATATATTTGAAATTAAAAAAAATGATAGAAAAAATTATTCTCAAAAACAAAACAACTTCTGAAGGGAATTACCATCCTTGACCTCAAGCTGTGTTACACAGCAATAGTGATAAAAATTGCATGGTTTTGGTACAGAGACAGACAGGTAGATCAATGGAATAGAATTGAAGGCCCAGAAATGAACCAACACACCTATGGTGACTTGATCTTTGACAAAGGAGCTAAAACCATCCAGTGAAAAAAGACAGCATTTTCAACAAATGGTACTGGTTCAACTTCCAGTCAGCATATGTAGAAGAATGCAAAATGATCCATTCTTATCTCCTTGTACAAAGCTCAAGTCCAAGTGGATCAAGGACCTCCACATAAAACCAGATACACTGAAACTAATAGGAGACAAAGTGTCAAAGAACCTAAAACACATTGTCACAGGGGAAAATTTCATGAAGAGGACACTAATGGCTTTTGCTACAGCTAAGATCAACAATACACAAATGGTGCCTCATAAAATTGCATAGCTTCTGTAAGGAAAAGGACATTGGCAATAGGCCAAAATGGCCACCAACAGATTGAGGAAAGATCTTTCTTAATCCTATATCCTACAGAGGGCTAATATCCAACATATAAAAAGAACTCAAGAAGTTAGACTCTAGAGAACCAAATAACCCTATTAAAAATGTGGAACAGATCAAAAGAGAGAATTCTCAACTGAGGAAACTCAAATGACAGAGAAACACCTAAAGAAATGTTCAACATCTTTGGTCATCAGGGAAACGCAAATCAAAACAACTCTGAGATTCCATCTCACACCAGATAGAATGGCTAAGAACAAAAATTCAGGTGATTGCAGATGCTGGCAAGGATGTAGAGAAAGAGGAACACTCCTCCGTTATTGGTGTGATTGCAAGCTGGCACAGCCATGCTCGAAATAAATCTGGCGATTCCTGAGAAAAATTGACCTGAGTACCCAGCTATACCACTCTTAGGCATCTACCCAAAAGATGCTCCATAATATGAAAAGGACACTTGCTCTGCTGTGTTTATAGCAGCCTTATTTAAAATAGCCAGAAGCTGGAAACTACACAGATGTCCTTCAACAGAGGAATAGATACAGAAAATGTGGTACATTTACACAATGGAGTACTATTCAGCTATTAAAAACAATGACTTTGCGAAATTCTTAGGCAAATGAATGGAACTAGAAAATAGCATCCTGAGTGGGGTAACCTAATCACAAAAGAACACACATGGTATGCAGTCACTGATAAGTGGATTATTAGCACAAAAGCTCAGAATACCCAAGATACAGTTTACAGACCACATGTAGCTCAAGAAGAAGGAAGACCAAAGTGTCAATGCTTCAGTTCTTCTTTGAAGAGGAAACATAATATTCACTGGAGCAAATACAGAGACAAGACAGTGTGGAGCAAAGACTGAAGGAAAGGCCATCCAGACTGAAGGAATGGCCCCACCTGCAGATGCCTTCCATATACAGTCATCAAACCCAGACACTACTGTGGATTTCAAGAAGTGCTTACTGAAAGGAGCTCTATATAGCTGTTTCCTGAGACGTTCTGCCAGAGCTTGACAAATACAGATGAGGATGCTTACAGCCAATCATAGGACTGAGCATGGGGACCTAAATGGAGGAGTAAGTGAAAGGACTAAAAGAGCTGAAGGGGTTGGCAACTCCATAGGAAGAACAACAATAACCAACCAGACCCCCCAGAGCTCCCAGGGACTAAACCACTAACCAATGGGTACACATAGTGCAACCCATGGCTCCAGCCACATATGTAGCAGAGGATGGCCTTGTTGGGCATCAATGGGAGAAGAGGCCTTTGGTCTGGGAAGGCTTGATGCCCCAGTGTAGGGGAATGCCAGGGCAGGGAGATGGGAGTGTGGTATGTGAGAGCAGCCTCATAGAGACAGGGGCAGGGTGCATGAGAGAAGAGGTTTCCTGAGGGAAAAATGGAAAAGTGGATAGCATTTTAAATGTAATAAAGAAAATATCCAATACAAAATAAATAAAAAGCAAATTAAAATGAAACATAAATTGATGTAAACTACAAGGTGTATATGCAGTAATGTTCATATTCAAATCATAAAATAACTCATAGTTATTAGAGGACAAGTATATAATTGTCCTAATGTACTTTGAAATTTTTCTGACAGAGGGACTCTCTTTACTTCTTCCTTAGATGTACAGTACATTTGGCTGTTGGGCTATCACAAGTAGAATGATTTACATTGAGAACTGTGGGAAAGTGTGTAAGCTGAATGTATTGGTAAATTCCCAAGTCATCATGCTCCATGTTACTTATTTTGAGCATGAATTCCGTCCCTGACATTCTGTCACTGAACCTATTTGGGACCCTAGAAAATTTCCTGTAACCTCTATAGATCAGGGCCTGTGTGCTCTGTTCTGGATTCTGCAGGAACTAATACATATAGATGATTCTATCACTGTATACATGGTGATAAAAACTGGCTATCCAGGAGTGACAGAGATGGAGCATGGATCCTAGGTCATTGAGATATCTTTGCTGGTACCTGACAAGGGAATAAGGAAAATGTCAGTTACAATCATTATGAGTGACTTTTTAATATTCTTTTATGTTATTTATCTCAAAACATATATTTATTATTGTATAAGCAATTCTAGTTCATACCCCACAATGACAATTTTCAAAAAATAACACAGCTAAGTGTCCACTAAATTTAGTTTGCACTTTTATCCTTTTATCTGTGTTAAAATTTATATCAGGGACAAACTGCTTGCTCCTTACAGAATGCTCTCCATGGAACTAAACATCACATGCCATATTGGAAGGCAAGACTTGCATGTGTGTGTGCAGACACACACAAACACAGACATACACACACGCACACACACAAATAAAACACACACACAAATAAAACACACACACACACACACACACACACAAATAAATTCCGTCATTGGCAACAGTGAGTCACAGATCTCACTTTGCATTCCCACTTTCCTGCCTCTTCTCCCCTGCCTTTACCGGGACCCTCTAGCGTGAGTAGTTCTAGGAGCAGAACAGGATACCTCTTTCTGTGTTAAACTGAGGAATCCTGGTAAGGCCAGGCAATTGTCAGCTGGGCAGGGTCTCTGGCGGGTTTGCA
>NW_021619066.1:0-17275 GCF_004785775.1 Grammomys surdaster | reverse complement strand
GCGGGGGAGGAGCAGGAATGGGCGGGTACACACTGGTCGCTGATGGCGGAGAGGTGGCCCAGGGCACAGGCGGCACTTCCTCACTTCCTGGTGGGACTCAGCAGCGCAGACCGCGGGCGAGCCAAGGATGTGGGTCAAAGCTCACGCGGGGGCAGGCAGGTGGGGTCACGGCCGTGAGCTAGACTGCAGCATGCTTTTCAGTCACGCGGGGCAAGGCCGAGGTAGCTTCTCAAATCGCAGTTACAGCAGCCTTGGACCGCTGGCCCCGAGAGGGCGGGGAGCAGACTGGAGGGTCCGCTTCTGCTCCAGCCTCCAAAGGCAGGCAAGTGTTACAGCTCTTTTTGGTTCCCTCTCTCCGAGGGCAGCCCGGGAGTGCCCTGGGAGGGAAAAGTGTTACATCTCTGCCCAAACCGCTCCAAGCTTTCTGGCTTTTTCTCACAGCCCACTGCCCCACAATTGTCCAGCTTGACATTTATCTTAGACTTGCCTGAATGGTCCTCCAGGGGGGAAAATATGCAAATCTCCTAGTGGGTGCAGTGAAGCATATCAAACTGTCAGGTCAAGTGGGAATAAGATATCAGAGGCTGAACAACTCTCCTGTAAACAGGTTCAAATGAAGCTTCTTCTGAGCTTCAAATAGCACTGGCACCAAGCCTAAAAACTTAATCTTATTCAAAGATCACCATGGTACAAAAGGACTGATGTAACTATATTATTTTAATAACGTATAATTAATATATAAAAAGCTATATATGTTTAAGTCATATAAAAGACAATAGTTGAAATTTCCCTTTGAAGTACTATTAGCCGCAAACATGAGAGATCTATCACCCACTTCCAAAGGTTCCTCAAACCATATTTTCTATGACACTTTATTTTAATCATCATTTTTATATTTTAATTCTCATGATAAACACTAAAGATATCCATTCCTAGTAGTTTTTATTTATTCGTGCACTATCATGGAGCACTAGTCAATAGACCACTGCAAAGTCAGCTTCTTATGTCTACGTTTAACATTGCTAAGATGACATCTTTTTTTTTTTTTCTGTAAAATTAATGAAGAAGGAATTCACTGAGAATTGTTGATTCATGTCTGGTGAAATCCTGATGGACAATGTTTAGCACTTTTTCCCTCTAAGCTTCAAATTTTGTTTTATTCTTGTCATCCAGAAAATAGAAAATATTTTATCCAATTTTCTGAGATAACTGCATAGTTCTTTCCTCTATCTATACTCCAGAACTAACTCAAGTATTTACATACTGCCCCCTAGGGAGGAGACACCCTTACTAGTCTAGGATAAAAGCTCAGTTGTCACCTTACAGTGACTGATCAACCTCCTCAGGCTGCATCCTCAAAATGAAGATGCCTCTTAGGTTGTTGGTGCTGCTGCTGTTCAGGATTCCAGGCAAGAACAGAGGGAAGCAAGAAAAGAAAATGGGAAGGGAAGATGAGTGCTGGTTCCAGTGATAATCGCAATTGTTCTATCTTTTTATGAGAAGATGGATCATATCCTATAGCATGGGGTCTGAGAGCTTTGCTTCTATGAAAGGGAGGTTCCAAATGAGAGAGAAAATTTGCTGTAATAGTGATTAAGACAGAGACAGACAGGATGGTATAAGTTATGCCTAGAAACCTTTGATGACTTTCATTTCTCTTGTTTTGTTTTAAAAGTAATTTTAGTGGGTAAAGAATTTTATGGAAAAAGAAACCTCTCAGTTGAAGTCTATATCAAAAACAAAAAATATATTATTAACAAAGTTTGTCTACATCTTTGAACTTCTCTATTGTTATTACAGCTTCCAGTGGTGATGCTGTTCTGACCCAAACTCCACTCTCCCTGTCTGTCAGTCTTGGAGATCAAGCCTCAATCTCTTGCAAGTCTAGTCAGAGCATTGTACACAGTAATGGGAATACCTATTTGGAATGGTACCTGCAGAAGCCAGGCCAGTCTCCACAGCTCCTGATCTACTTGGTTTCCAAGAGGTTTTCTGGGGTCCCAGACAGGTTCAGCGGCAGTGGGTCAGTCACAGACTTCACATTGAAGATTAGCTGGGTGGAACCTGAGGATATAGGAGTTTATTACTGCTTCCACCATTCATATCATCCTGTCACAGTAATGCAGACCTTATCAAAAACATCTTTCTTAGGGTGGTCCAGCAGTCAAGTGTCTTCCTTCTTTGTGTGAGATACATAGCGATGTTAAGGAACTTCAGATTATTGGTTGCGGCTGAGGGCCTTGGAGCATTAGTCTCTTGGCTACACCTCACTGGCCATGCATTTCTAGCCTCACAGCTGCAATAACAAAAATACTACATCTGCCTCAGGAGAATAGTGAACAGGTACCTGTAACCCAACCAGAACTGAAAGGGATAAAGCTTAGTGAATACCTTTCCTCAGTAATAAGACAGCCTTTGTCTGCCTTAATTATTGAATAAAGCAGTTAGAAATTTGAGACATATTCCTTTGTTAAACTGTTGCTTTTATTATCTACTTACTTCATTTGTCACAATTTATGCCTTTGCCCTAAATTCCATATCCTACTTCCTTTTGGTTTTCTATTTGTGTAAAGTGTGGTCATTAACTCCCTAATTTTCAGACAATGTCTTTAGTTTCTTTACTAAGAAAAAATGGTTCTTTTTTCTACAAATTGCTGAGTTACCTATTTTGACTGTAGGTTTTATTCCAATTATATGTACAATTGTCAATGAAAAAGTTATATTCATTTTATTATTTTCTGTTTATTTTCAATATTTCCTTCCTATGTTCATAATTTTAGGGGGTTTCTGTTTTTTATTTATCGATAAAATTTTATTTTCTCTTCTACTATTTTCTGAATTTTAGAAAATTTAATAGTTTCAGGCTAAATTACCTTTCTTGTGCTTTGGGAAGGTTACCAATTTTCCTACATTCTGAAGTGTCCTTGAATTTTAGTTTTTGTTTCCCAACAATTCCCCTGCATCTCTAATGCTTTTTAAAATTTACCTTTCCCCTTTCTGTTCATCCTCCTCCTTTTCTGCTGCCTCCTCCTCCTTCTCCTCCTTCTTCTTTGAGTCAGTTAGTACACTGCTGTTTGCTTATTTGAACATAAAGTGAAGATTATTTTCTGGAACATAGCAATTTAACAATGTCCACAAGGCTGTAGAGTGGACATACTTTCCCAGTAAACGTTAACTGCAAATAACTTATCTGTGAGAAATGGCCCTTACTGATGCATAAGGATATAGAGATGCAGCTAATCATGTGCAGATCTTATGAAGATAGCCACAGCAATGGGTTCATAAGCACAGCAGTCATGTCCAGAATTACTGCTTCACAGAATTCCTTGCTCTCTTCTAGTTACTATGTTCTTTTCATTATGAGATGTTACTTGAGACTGAAATGGATGATACTCACAAGGTCATCATGTTAAGAATAACTTGAGCATCCCACACTTATCCTTGGCTCTTTGAGTGCTGCAGGCCTTTGCATTAAGTACTGCTCACTACAAGTATGAGTTTCTCTAATTAAGACCATAGCTACATCCATAATCTACAGGTAAAACACAGCTATGAGGAGTCATTTGAATGCATGCCTATTCAGCAAAACATCAGTTATAAGGTCCGTCACATGGCATATAAGTTGCTTTTAACCAGCTTTGAAATTCTAAATACTAGTTCTTTGCCAGAGTAGGCTCACAAATCTAATCTATAAGCTCTAAGTTAGCCCTATACTAGGAAATACTGTATCTAATATCCCGCCAAGCAGATAGTCATTATTGTAAGATGTAAATTCCAATGACTGAGAAAGACTTTCCATACATTTCTTGATCCATCAGGAGTTTACAGAGAATTTTTCAGAATTATGAATACAAGTCATGCAGGAGAAGACACTCAGCTACATTACAACATCATTACTCTGTGTGCTGCAATTAAAATTCATGCTGTCTTTAGCAACTGAATTTATGACTTACTTCTTGGTAAGAAAAATCATCCAGCATAAGATACTAGGATCTTCATTTTATAATTTCTGACTTATAAGTGAGCATAATTCTCCATGCAGTGTGCTTCACTTGTCAATATTGTATCTGTTAGCTTCCAGCCAAGAAGATGGCCATTATTGTAGGATGAAATGTCCAATGTCTGAGCAAAAGTTTTGATACATTTCTTGTTACACCAGTAGTTTACAGAGCACCTTCCAGAACTATGAATACAAGTTATTCTGCTTTTAAAATGGAGTTACAAAATAGTGTGTTCTATGGATTTTATGTTATAGACATTTACTTTGGGTTATTCCTCAACATCATTTCCTCTCCAATATTCTCTACCATGCCCATACTAAACTTCTTGTCTATCTTCACATCATACACAATCTCCTATATCTTTTCATCTTTAAAGTCTTTTCTCAATCCTTCTATCATCAGAGCTTCATACCTTCCAAACTCTACAGACACCAGATTAATCATTCTAATCTCACATTCGAAGTTGATATCCGCTTGTGAAAGTGAAAATGTGACATTTGTTTTTGTCACTCAGTATAAATTTTCTAGTTCTGATATTTTCTTACAAATTACAAAATTTCTGTTTTGTTACTGAATAAAATTTCACTGTATATGCATGTGATATATTCATTATCAATCTCTCAGTTGATGGCTGTGTAAGCTAATTGCATTTTCTAGTCATTATGTATATTTATGGATAGATACATAATTATTCACTTAGTATATTGCTTGATATATATATATATACTTTAAAATATAAATGCATATCTTATATGTTTTTTATTTATGAATGTTTATGCAGAGTATAACGCCAAGCTTTATAGTGTTTTTTGATAATTCCTTCATTGGCTAGCTGAGGCATAGATAGTATAATTTCAGGCAGCCTAGTATTTCTAGAAAGTTAAACATTCATAATGCTGGGACAGTTTAATACAGCTCCTTGTGTTGTGGTGACCTCAACTATAGCATTACTTGTATTGCTATTTCACAGCTGTAGTGTTGCTACTGTTGTTAATTATAATGTGAATATATGTTTTCCAATGGTCTTAGGTGAACATTGTAAAATGGTTGTGAGACCCCAAAAGAGTCCTGAGCCATAGGTTGAGAACTCCTGTTCTAGAGAAACTTGAGCTAGCAACATCAAAATTCTGTGTCAATAAAATCCAATTCTACCAAGAAATAAATTAGCACTGGTTCCCTTATACTGTCAGTCTGCTGGGTTTTCTATGTGCAAGAAAAATTTTTCCTGGGAAAGAAAAGGATCCAGTAAAATTTTGAACACAAAGGCCCATGCTACATGATCATGGGTACAAGAAGAAACTAGGGTCCAGTTGTTATCCACCTCTCCTTTCTTTATTCACTTCTGAATGTGCAAGATGTTTTTCATAGGTAGATTCTTAATCTCTTGTGCTTAGTTACTTTTCTCTTGCTGTGATAAAAAACAATGTCCAACATAACTTATAAAAGGGAATCTTTACTTGAGCTTATGACTTCAGTGGCCTGGAGGAGTGACATGACAGGACAGCAGGGATATGTCAGAATTCACATTTGTATCCACAAGCAGGATGCAAAGAGGGCACAGAGGATGGAAGCAGATTTTTAAAAACCCAAAGCTCATCCAGATGCTATGCATCCTACAAATTGGCCACACTGCCTAAACTCTTTCAAACAGTTTCTCCTAGAGGGATTAAATAGTGAAACATATGAGCATATTGGAGCATATCATTCATACTGCCACATCTGTATAGCAAGAAAATTAGAAAGAGTAATGTTTGTGATTAAGGATACACATGGATTTGACCTTTATTTCAAAAGGGAAAATTCAAATTTGATAATTTCAGATTGAATCCTTTATAAAGACCTAACATATAAAACTAAAATAGGGAAGGTAGGAGGGGAGGGGCTCTAAAATGTAGTAATTTGTGTTGTATCATTATTCAGATAATAAAACAAAAGACATTATAGACATGAGAAGCAGGGAACCTCAACACATTTTGGGGTTTACAACAATGAACCAGCTTAAGAATGAGGGTGTCTGCTGCTCTTTGCCTAGGTATCCAGACTCACCAGTAAATGTAACTATGAGCTAGCTAGCCATGTATTCCTGAGACTTGTACCAGTAGATGAGGGTAGGAATGCTGGTACTTCCATATACCTGAAACAATATTAATAGTGATTAAATAGTCATTATATAATTGACTGACATGAAATTTCTGATGGATTTTTAAATCTATTAGCAGGACAATTTCTATAATAAACTAGCTATTTTCACATATACATACACAAACACACACACATACATACATATATATATATATATTCATGAAATGGTATATATATCACATATATGTATAAAATACATATATTCATAAAATAATAATTTTCAAAACATAAGTCCATGAATATGGCAGGAAGCAGGAAGGTGGGATTTGTAGGAGAGTTTTGAAGAAGAAAATGCCAGAAAGACGTGTAATGGAAGTACAATCTAAAAACAAAAAAAAATACAGAAAATATATAAAGCTGATTATTTGCAGCATGCATATGACAAGTTTCTTGTAAGAAGTTCAAATTAGGACTTTGTTTTATGGAAATTTTTGAGCAGAAATATGTATTCACAAAACTGCAATGGAAAGTAATTTAACATCTCTGAAAAATTAGTGTCATTGCTACTTTTCAGTGTATGACTTTTTGAGGACTATGTCTTGCTGATATTGCTATCTATAGTCAACTCCTACCATCACAAACACATCTGAACTAATATTTCTCAGATATATGTCCCAGAAGAAATATTCAATATTCATGAAAATTTGATAAAAACACACAGACAATTAGAGATGAGAAATAGAAAACCACAAAGCATTGTTTGTTTAGAGAAAAGATTACCAACTCTGGGTGTCCTGGATATGTTTGAGATAAACATGGATCCTCTTTGAGACAAACTGTGGATCCCCTACTTTCAAATAAATGAATTCTTATGAGCACTAAAAATCCCCCCCACCCCATTTCAAGCATCAATTTCATTGAAATAACAGTTTCCATTATAGGTAACTTTACATTACTACAATCAAAGTACCTGAAAGAAATGAATAGGAAAGATGTATTTTGCCTCACATTTTCAGAGAATTTAAACCATCATGATAGTTGATTCTCAGTTAATTTCATGGCAAGCCTAGAGTTAAATGACAAGGAAAAAATGTCCATAGATAAATAGGAAGTTAAGTGTTTTCCTCCCGTGAATTGCTTTCTCCAGTTTGAAGTCATCCTTCAAAGTTTCTAGAAGCTACCAAATTAGTATCAGAAACTACCAAATCAGTATCAGAAGTGGGGGACTATATGTACTTCAGAGAACATTTAAGTTCTAAAACATAGTACTTTAGAATCCTTTAAATGCTCATTATTCCGACATCAGCTTACTATATTAAACTAATTACCTTTTAAATGGAGTTTCTGTTTAGAAAAAGATCAGACAAACATTGTATCCAAGAAGAAGGAGTATGACAGGGCACAGAGTTGCCTTTCCTGAAAGTAGTTTCATACCTTGTTTTTGGAAGAAGCTATAACCAGGTTGTCTGTTTGCTAGATTTAGTTTTATTCCCTAGAACATCTGAGCTCATCTCTGTACATTAAATCAATGGCATCCTGGATACTCCAGAGGGACTTCCAGGGTACAATGAACAGAAACAAAGATACATTACAGAGATAGGAAGGCTCAGGCTCTGCATCTGGAAGTGAAGTGTCATGTTTGGGGATGACTTGGGCAAAGCATGTTAGTTTTGCATAAGAATTTTCCTGAAGAAACTTGCCACATGCTTTCACTGCAATAAGACATGGGGTGAGAGATAGTAGAAACTGAGCCCTATCTCTATGGAGGCCATTTCACCAGCTGTGATAGGCAAACTACTAACTGTAAGGGCAGAAGTCCCTATAGAGTGGTGAAATTCCAGGAAAGAAGCAATCACTAGATCATTTTTGGAATTTCACATTGAGATAATAACAAATAGCACAACAACAAAAAAGCGAGCCCAAGCGTTAAAGAACAGAATAACATTTTCTAATCCAGGTACGTTCTTAGGTCCTATATCACTTTCAACAAAGCAATACTGACTAGACACTTAGTTACAACACCAAACCAACTTAGATGCACTGCAAACCATGACCTGTAACCCAAGCAGCTGCCCAATTCAGTGATATTAAACGGTATCCAGGAAAGTAATCCCAGAGAACAACTGCAAATTCAGTGGCAAAGCACTATGACATACCAACTCAAAGGGCCATACATCCTAAACCATTCCAAACAGATTAAAAAAGGGCTTGAATATTTGAACATATGATCATATGATCCCACGGGGGTCTCCTTATTCAAATTACCACACCTGGATAACAAGTAAATAATAAAAGAAGACGATTTTTTAAGGGTGACTCTCCTGTCATTGCACTTTATGACTTTAAATGTCAGAAACCACCTCACACATTGATGTGAAATTTTCAATGGTATGCTCATTTGATTTGATATATACAACAGTTTTTTCCATGTCCTTTGACTAACACAACAGGCCTTTCAACTATATGAAAACTCTTTTTCACTCCTTACATCTACCAAAAGATTTGCAAAAATCCCTACAGTAGAATTTTACATGCAAGTATGAAATAAATTCTCAGAGCTCTATTTATGCCTTAAAGTTCCTGAGTTTCTTAATTTAGCTTTTGAGAATGAAGCTCTCTGCTTAATTCTTGCAATACTATTGCTCTGGATCCTTAGTGTGAATGAGGAATTAGGAAGGATAATGGTAAGAATGTGAGCTCTGGGGCCCACTACTGCTCATGACTCTGTGTTCTCATTGTTAAATTGTCATTAGCCTGGGAATTTGTTGTTTAGGCATGTAAAAAGTAAAGAAGAAATAGAAGAAATAAGAAATACTTTGTCTCTATTGAGCACATGACAAAGAAAGACAGTAAGTTCCACTTTTAATACTTTGGTGAATTTTAAATTAGGTATACTTGGGGTATTATTAGACTCACATTTTCGAAATTGATTCAGTAACACTTAACAAATTGAAGTTTTAATATATCACATGTCTACACATTAGTTTTCATTTCTCTCAAAATTACAGGTTGTACAGGAGATTTTGTCTTGACCCAAACTCTACTGTTACTGTACATCAACTCTGGGAGGTCATCCTCCCTGTCCTGCAGGTCTGGTCAGAGCTTAGTTGAAGGAAACAGTATGAACTATTGGGCCACCTCTTCCCAGCCCATATTCAGATACAATTCTGGTTGAAAGTCATAACGTCCACTGTTCTCTCAAATAAAAATGGTAGGGGTGTTAAGTTCAGTTGCAGGGATCAAGCAGACCTCGACAGACAGCTGGGTTTCTTAAACTTTCCTGGGTCTGTGTGACAGTGAGCTTACTTGTGTCTATCACAGGGTACTCTGGTCATCTGAACAATTTTCTCTGAGTCAGTTTCCAAGGCCAGAGCAGCAGTGCCAAGCTTTATGTGACTAGGTAGTTTTGTCCATGGAATTTCTGGATCCCTGAGAGGTGGACTAGAGCAAAAAGTGTTTTGTTTAAGTCCAATGTCATCTCTCAGTGGCTGTGGATCTTCCTGTGGAACAGGTAAATATGTAATGGAATTTCTACAGCTGTGGATCAGGGTGAGGCATGTTCCAAAATATTTTGTTTTTTATTTTGCTCAACCTGGCTTACCTCCATAGGGATAGAGGAGAGTAGCTGTTGCATCACAGACTCCTCATTCGGTCCAAAAATCGGAGAGTATATGTTCCAACACTATAGCTAACGTATGAGTGGCTTATAGAAAACAGCCTGATATGAGCAAGCTGCTGGCATATAGTGGATTCTCTGAAAACAACAAAAAGTTCTGAACATGACTCAGCCATACTTCTCAGGACATATTAAAGGTCTTACTATCTTACTGTGGATCTTCATACATCTATGTTTATTGGCACTCTATTCATGGTATCTGTTCTCGGTCCTCTCCTTCCAGATGGCCTGTACAGTTGAATCTGACATAACAAACCAGAGAAACACAATCAGAACCTCAGCCCGAGGAGGAATCTTATGGGTAGACTCATTGAGGAAAGTATTCTTGGGGAGGTAAAACATATGCTAGTGAACACACAGGTTTTTGCTCACAGTTGAACACAGCAGGAAGACAATAGGAAGGAGGCTGAAAACAGAGCTAGGAGACAACAGAAGGAAGGGAGCCAGAGAGAGGAAAACCACAGAGGAATAATGAAGTATGTAGAAAGGAAGACCATGATGCCTTTTTATAAAACAATCTCCTGAAGAGAGCATCTATTGACCCATGAATTTTTCATTTCATTGTTCTTATCTTTGTATCTGAAACTAAGCTTCAATGGAACAAATCACATAAAATAATTTTCAGTCAAGAAAGGTCATAAGAATCCTGGTTTGGGAAAAATCTTAAAGGAAGAGCATGTAGAGCCATGGAGTCCTAATGTATTTTTGCTGAGCTAGATTTGTCTTTGATCCCTCCACTTGAGTCTTTGGAGTCTTTTCTTCTCTCGAATCCTGGTTGCCATCTTTCCAACCTTTTTACACCCTCAAATGTCTGGGCATCATATGGGTAGTTTGGTCTATCTTGCCTCTCCACTGATTAAAATCCATCCTCTTCCTTTACAAGGCCCATCTTCCACATCAGCTACTACTCAAGAACTTGGAACATACCTCGTACATGAACCCTGCTTCTTTATAGATGCACTAAGCTTCATAGGAATGATTTTCTATATTCTTCTGGGTTTGTCTAATTGCTTTGTTGAGAATTGGTATAGGTGAGATTCTTCAGATTTAGCTCATGGCAAGAGTGGCTTCACTGTTCATAAAACAGATCACCACTAAGTCAGAGTTAAAGTTCAGATCACCAGATTTTCTCCTTGGGGTCCTTTACCCAGGCATAGGAAACAAACCTTCTCTAAACACACTTTTAGGAGCTGTTGTTCCTGTCACAGTTACCTACTTTTCCTATTGTCCATCTGTATTCTGGCTGTATTATTCATACTATTTTTCCCCTAGAGCACCTTCAGTTCTTCTAGGGGCTCCTAAAAAATATTTCTGATTAATAATCTGAAGACTTTTCATGAGCATGGAGAAAAGACTAAATGATAGGTATTCTTGACATAGGTCATAGCGTCACTGGAAGAGGTGAAACCAAAGGCCAAGCTCTCATATAGTTTTTTCTGATACTTGCTATCTCTGAAGTCTTAGGAAAGTCATGTGACATCTACAGGCCATCATCTGGTCACAGATAGCTTAAAGTTCAAAAATACTAGGCTCACTTTCTCATTTCTCCCCTATGTGTGGGAAACAGAAAAATTGAAACATTGCAAGTATAATTCTACCATTATCACCATATGTAGTACTATGTGAGTTGAGCCCTTCATGGGCCAGAGTGTAAGGCATGGCCAGCTTATGAAATATGGATAGGCCTGCTTTACTAGCTTATATATTCTGGAATAAGATCAGAAGACTGCATTGTCATGTCACAGGAAGGTAATTCCTAGGTCCAGGCAAAGTGATTTTAATTTGTACTCCAAAAATATCTCAATTCAAAAGTTAATATAGATGATGCAATATATTAAGAACTTTATAAAATTCTTCCAACATATGGTGATTTCAGCATCTTGCATACTGAAATAAGACTCTTATAATTCCTTATTTTTGTATCAGTAAGTCTGCCCAGAGGACAAGCTCCTGCTTGCTTTTTATCATCTCAGTACCACAAATCTAAATACTTATTATTCTGACAGACCAGAATGTATATCTTGCATGCAGACTAAACTATTACTGGTAGGAGGAGAATCCACAAGCTCAGTACCCTGTTCCATCTTCTTCCTCATCCATGCCCTTAAACAAGATCCAGAGCATTAGCAGCTGTATGAGCTGTGGAGGACATCTTGTTTGTTGAAGCTGAACAAGGAAGTCCATGTTATTCATGCCACTTTAGAGTTGAGCTTTAATGTCAGACTTTTATAGAAAGGTTCTTTCTAGGCAAATCCTGAGTGGAGTACAGTTGTAAGTGTGAACTTTTTCTGACTTTGAGCAAAAGACCGTGAAATGATTCCTATGCTTAAAGAAAAAACAATGAAGGTAAAAATCTATGATGTCTAAACAGGAAAAGTAATTGGCATTTAAAAGATTCTTACTATATTTTTTCTACCAGTATTTTAATTATTTAGGTCTTTCCTATGAGCCTTGAGTTTCCATAACAATTCAGTAAGCATTTCTTTGTTCAGCTTTTTTATTTAAAAAAAAACTACACATTTTGCCATCTTTCAATTACATACAAGAAATAGCAAAAGGCAAAAACCGTAAGTGTGCAATTGTGTCCATTTTCATGTGAGTGCATATTACAGGCAGAAGTTCCAAATGTACCTGACTCCTCTGATACTTCCCCATCCCCCTCATAGTCAGTCATGTACCACTTATCTGTTACTCTGACCTCATTCATAATTGTTTGAGTTTTCTCTAACTTAAACTTCATATGAAGTAGAGTATTATTTTACTTCTATAATGCTTCCACACAATTTTCTGTGATACTGAAGAACTTTCTTTTTTTTAATTTTTATTTCTTTCCTTCGTTGTCGCTTCTTCTTCCTCCTCCTACTTTGTCATTTTGTTGTGTTTTGTTTTGAAATAGATCTTCTTGCTATAGTCATAGCTAGACTGAAACTTTTTTTTATTTAGAGAAGTAATGTGTATCTTTTCATCTACCCCACTGTAAATTCTGGGCAAACAGTGCTACCAGCCCCTACCCAGATTCCCTTTGATCCACAGATGAAAGAAACTCACATACAGCTTAATTTAAACCTGCCTTATGGCTCAGTGGCTAGGCTCTTCTAAGCCTCCATCAGCTATCATGCCTTTCCTCTGCTCCTTGCTCAACACTCTTCAATATGTCCTTTAATTAGTTGTGTTTATAATATCCCACCAGAGGAATCTGCCAATGGCCACTCTACCCACTATCTCACATGGCTGGTGATTCTCTCTACCTTCGAATAAGTATGGCTAATTTCTTCCCCCTCTCTGTGTTTCCCCTCACCTGTGGAAATCTGGAAGTCCCACCTCTTCTGCCCAGGCATTGGCCACTGGAATCTTTATGGATTAAGCAGACACCAATTGACATCCTGGACATTTAGCATTTACACACAGATTTCTGAGCCACATCAGAACCACCCCCTTCAGACAAGGCTTGTCATGAACACAGTGAGATCCAACTGTTTTCTCAATTGATTTGAGACTAAGGACCTGCACCACAATGCCTGGCCAAGAATTTATTTCTTTATTTTTTTCTCCTCATTTGTGATCATGTTAGTTTATATTGTTCGAAGATTTCTCACCATAAAAATAGAACCTTTTCTGATTGTATTTTTATTTCAACTTTAAATTTGTCATTCTACTGGATTCTAGTTAGCATTGACTTTGATAAAATACTAGATAATAATTTCTTTATGATATTTAGTAAGTCAGACTTTTTAGTTTGCTTTCAAGAATTTTTTTAATATTTGGTATCATTTGTGTATATTAACAGTATTGTGTTAATTAGTAGTCTCATTGCTTTTATTGTGAGTGATTACTTGATTTTCTGTGGCATATTTTACATATTTATGCTGTCTCTCTCCATGTATATAAATTTCGATACACAAAATTTGGCTAACTATAATCTGAAAGATCTTTATTCACTCTGAACAACATAACTTGTCTGCTCTAATCTTTAAAATGTGATTTTTTTTTCCTCCCTCAAACCAATGAAGTTCCTAACAAGATGCTCCTCTTTGAGAGACTCTAGCTTCGTAGAACTAGGAGGCTGGCTCAAAGTACCTTGCAGCTGGAGCCATGAAGAGTAATGTGCTTTGAAAGAAACCGAGTCTCAACTTCATTGGAAGAATTTGCAATTGTATGCTTTGTTCACAATAAAATGAAGGGCACCTTAATTTATGTTCCAACTATCTACCTGTCGACCATAAATCAATCACACGGTGATTTTTTTTATTATGTTATTTTTTTCTTGTTAACAGTCCTTGTTTTCCTATGAACCATATCACCATGTTGACATTGTTCTGTAGATACGATACTGCAGGAAAAACAGTGTTTTGTGTGTATGTTTATGAATGCTATATATAAGATTATGAAATATCTGTGAGCCATAGTTGAAACAAGTGGTTTAGGATATATTCTATTTTCCAATGTTCTTAATGTTTTATCAGTGGTCTCCATTTTCAGAATCTGAAAAGGCATGCAGATATTATGTTCCTGTTATACTACCAGTACTGCTGCCCTGCTTTCATCCCCACAAATCTTTTTTTCTCTGTCATCACAAAGCGAATGGTAACTTACAATGTAAAAAGATCCTAGTCTTGAGGACATTTGCAGAAAATTGATGTTGCTTAAGTGAACCATGAATTGCTTATCCAGTCCTAGTATCTGAGTTCACGTAAATATTGGTTCTAGAAAGGATGATGATTTAAGTTAATAAAGTGAGTTTCATAGTACTAAATCAGAAGTTTCATCCTAATGAAATGTAGACTGTAACATGAAAAGGATAATGCATGAAACATAACTTTATATCCTATGATAAGAATGAGAGCATCATACAATAATTAATTTGGGTTTTTAGAGAATGATGTATGATGTAGTGACAACTTTTCTTTTTGTTTGTTTGTTTGTTTGTTTGTTTGTTTTTGAGACAGAGTTTTTCTGTGTAGCTCTGGCTGTCCTGGAACTCACTCTGTAGACCAGGCTGGCCTCAAACTCAGAAATCTGCCTGCTTCTGCCTCCCAAGTGCTGGGATTAAAGGCAGGTGCCTCTACTGCCCGGCTTAGTGATGTTTTTGAAGAATAATTTTTGTGTACATGTACTTGATTATATGACGTTTATCTTTCTTGTTGCTAAATCAACATATCACTCTATATAATTTTATACTGAAAAAATTTCAACCAACGTTTTATATTCTGAAAGTCAAAAATTGTAGCTGCCATTGCTTTTCCCATGTTTTTAATTTATATTACTATATAACATCTTTGGCACCATTAGTTTCAGTAACTATGTCCATATAATTCCCTTTTACTGGTCCACATTTCTATGTGGGTAAAATTTCAGTTTTATCAAATTCAAAATGACTTCACAAAATTGTATTTAACTATTCACTGATGAACTATTTATTTCTGATAGATTTTGGAAGAATTGGAACTGATTTTTTCATCTGGGAACCAATTGGTAGCCCCAACAGAATTCAAAGTCCAATTTCAATCTAATGGTCCAACAGATAGCACCAGTTAAACAGAGTAGGTCACAAAACCTAACCAAATATTGTCACACCAACCCCAGTAGAATCTGTGTGACAAGTTCCACAGACCGAGGCAAAGACTTCAAAAGAAGGAGGCCTCTTGGGACCAGTTGTGGAACTCTGGCCAGGAACAAAACATTGAGCCATAGCTCTCATGGCAACTTACTCGTTTTAGTTTCTCTTATTCCTTTTGTTATTTACAACATGTTTCTGGTAGCCTATGCCAAGATCTTAAGCAAAGAAAATTGGTAAGAAATCATCTCTTGAGATGGGGTCACTAACCTAACCTTGCTTCCAGGGAGACTGACGCATTCCTTTATAATCATTTACAAAGATGCATAATAGTATTATGATAAATAAACTTTTCCTAACAATAAAAGTTCATGTTTGCTACACGTGTGTCATCAGAAGAGGGCTTTGGTATATGGTAAAGAAAGTCTTAAATAAAAAGAATAAGAATAGCTTAAATTTGTGCATTGAAGATTTGTAAAAAGAAAATCAGGTATTAGATGTTAAAGAATAGTTGATTATAAAAATTAATTAACCTGAACTTGGAGATCTGACACTAGCCTTGGATGACAGCTCCACTGAATACATCCTTTTAAGTTGTAATACTTGAATGATTTTTATTGTGTCAAATAGTAATAATGATGTTACCTTTCTATTTGTGATTTATTGAATATATCTTTTTAGAGTTGGTATGCTTGGATGATTCTTTTGCTTTGATGATTGCTTTCTTGTATACATCTCCTAAGAGGAGTAATATTTTTTTCTGTGTAAAAGAAAGCTTGCTTGAGAGCTACAAAATACAGTCATATTCAAACTGCCTCTGTGTGTGTTTCTGTTTGTCACCGCTGAACCATTACCCACCTAGCTTTTGAAGACCCTCGTCACAGGGACTCCCATACCCGATTGGGTGGTCCCTGACAAAATATCCTGATTTTTAGAAAGGAATTTGAATGGAAGAGCATGCCAGGGAGTATTTGGGTGTCAATAGAGATAGAAGATTTGGGAAACAGATAATCAGAGTTTATTATAGAAATGTAGTATATAAAATTGTCAAAGAATTAGTGTAAGTTTTAAAATGAAAAATGTACCTAAAGGTTAGCATTTGTATGTCCTAGACATTTTCATTATCAGTTTCTTTTTTTCATGTATGGTTTCTTCAATGTATGCTCATGTTTAGAAAATTAGTACCCAGTTTGTGAGTCTATAATTAAGTATAATTTCAGACAGAATGTACAGTAAAATCCTGTTATTTGTACAAGGGCAAGGAAAGGTGGACCAGAGAAAGTATGGCTACTGAATTTCCATTTTATTTGTAGCAAAATATTATGTATCAAAGAGGAGAAGAATCAAAACTACATGAATTCATGAAGATTGCACCGAATATATTTTTGATGCCAGAATGGAATGAGTTGTCTTCAGATAGAGCTTTCCTACTTAAGAAAGGCTGCCAGTCTGGGTGACTTAGCCTGTAGCTAGCTATGCATACCTCTGCCCATACTCTGCTGATTTGCATGTGCCCAAAATACAGTGTATCACTCTGAGGACTATTTAATAGGCTGATCATATTCAGTGCAGAGATCAGTCTATGCAAGGACACAGTTTAGACATGAGGGTCCAAGGTCAGGTCCTGGGGCTCCTTCTGCTCTGGATATCAGGTAAATAAAAGGATAGTATTGGGAATTTACCCAGCAGAGGATGTTTACTAACACCTGATTTTTCAGGGTAAGTAGGGTAATATAATATTAACTCTTGGGATTAATTTTAAGTTGTATAATTCCAGGTGCCCAGTGTGATGTCCAGATAACCCAGTCTCCATCATATCTTGCTGCCTCTCCTGGAGAAAGTGTTTCCATTACTTGCAGGGCAAGTAAGAGCATTAACAAGTATTTAGCCTGGTATCAACAGAAACCTGGGAAAACTTATAAGCTTCTTATCTACTCTGGATCCACTTTGCAATCTGGAATT
>NW_021619065.1:171433-227183 GCF_004785775.1 Grammomys surdaster | reverse complement strand
TTTTTTTTTTCAGGAAACTGACCCTATTTTTTAAACTGTTAATTGAGAAGAGAGACAAAACATGACAATGCATGTGAAACTGTGGAAGAAAACAGAATGAGAGAAAGCAGCTGCTATCTACCATACAATCCTGCCCCATTAGATTCAACCACACTGACATCACCACACACCAGAAAATCAATTTGCCTCACGGCATAATTCCCATTGTGGAACAGTTTAAAGTTTTTACCACATAAGCCTTTTGAAAGTTCTAAAATAAATCACTAAATTGATTTTTAAAATACTAAATTCTAAAATTCTAAAATTTCTTAATGGTACACTATAGCCAGAAAAAAAGCAAAATGTTAAATTTTTACTTTTTCGAGACTATTTCCGTGTTGATGTTGTAGTTGAGAGCTTTCCTTTCTATTAGGAAAAAGACATTCCTCCCCAGAATATAAAGCAGAGAAAGGATACAAGTTCTGCTGTTTAACCAACCTCAAATACTCCATACCTATATCTGGCTCTTTCTAACTTTCTGGGGGATTGTGTCAATTATTCTTTAACTAGAAAAACACATTGATTTCCTCTGTGAAGAAATGAGTGAGTAAATAGTTCTTCTAAAAAAATAAATCTTTGAAAGATTTAAAGAGATAAAAGTAAAATATCATTCATCAAACATCTTCTAATGACAAAGCAGAGAAAATTATAACTCAAAAAAAATAAAATAAAATTGGTATTCAACACTCTCCTGGCATACACAGGGCCTCAGACTCAATCCCTAATATCCAAAGTCAAATAATGTACAGGTTTTGGTCAGTAATAAGTGTTCAGAATCCTGGGTGGTGTTATGACATTGTGATCTGTGTAGATGTAGTGTTCACTCATGTTTATATTCTTTGCGTTTCACTAGGTGGCCCCACCCTCTTGCTGGTCATCTTTCCAAGAAGAATTTGAATACAAACAAGATATGCAATATCCAGTTTTCTAAGTCTGTTTTATTTAATGTTGTGTTTAACAGGATGACTTTTCTTCCCCAGAGACATCAAAGTTGATTTTGTAAATTGGCCTTTTTTAAATGGCATTCTGATAAACATGGACAAGTGGTGTCTCTCTGGCATGTTGACTTGGACTCTTTCAAGTATGTACCTAACATGTGTTTTCTGACTAGTACCTTATTTGTATTTTTAGTTATTTGAAGACTATCTTTACTCATCCTCAAATGTGTAAATGTTCTACTTTTCACATGTCTTTTGTTAACATTTATAAATGTTTGTTTTCCTGTAGAGATGGCTCAGTGGTTAAGACCACTGGCTGCTCTTCCTGAGGATACAGGTTCAATTCTCAGAACCTACATGGCAGCTCACAACTTTCTGTAACTCACAGTTCCAGGGGATCTGACACCCCCCATACTAATACACAGGAAATAAAATTAAATAAAAAATTAAATTAAGTAAATAAATGTCTTCTTAGTCATAGTCATTCTGAGTGGGATAAACAGAGTATCAGAGTGGTTTCAATTTATAATTTCCTAATTTCTAAATAAATTAAGTATTTTAAAGTGTATTTATGAGCCTCATTAGTTTATTTATTGGTTGGATTATTTATTCTCTTGATGATTCATTGGCTTCTTTCTTTTTTCTTTCTTCTTTCTTTTATTGTTTCTTTATGCGTAGACTTCCTGCTGTATAATACTTGAAAAGGAACAATATATCTTTTGCATTATAAAGGCTATCTCTTCATTCTGATAATGATTTTTATTGTTGTACAGATGTCATGCAATCCTATGTTTCAATGCTTGTAAATGTAACTTTAATAGTCAGATGCAATTGTCATCTTGGAGGCTTACTGCTGAATAAGCTCACCGTTTCTAGATCTTTTCTCAACTCTGGCTGACTATTTCAACTCAGCTGAATGATTTAAACTCCTCTCTAGGCTGACTGATTCCAACGGGCTTCTCTTAGCTTCTGACTGAATTGCTCTATTTAGCATCAAACAACCTGGCAATCTGTTCTAATCTAATCTTCTGTCTCAATCACATTCTCTGGCTCTGTCTGTCTTCACCTGCAACCTGTGTCTGTAAAACTGTCCTAGTAAAACTGTTTTCTCTCTCTCTCTCTCTCTCTCTCTCTCTCTCTCTCTCTCTCCCTCCCTCCCTCCCTCCCTCCCTCTTCCCCCCCCCTCCTAAAGGCATATCTGTATTCCAGCCAGAGAGACTTAAAGGTGTGTCGCATGTCTGCATTCCAGTCTGGTCGCATAGACATAGGTCCTTTAATAATGGTCCCTTGCCAGAACAACCATGTTCCTGGATTAGAATTTTCTATATATTCTATTATTCCTTGAGTAATTGTTTTTTTTTTTCAAAATTACTGATATTTATATCTTAAAGTATTTTTTCTTTTTGACTCTGCTAGTTTCAAAGCTCAATGTCTTCATGTCTAAGGTTTGTTTTATTTTGTTTTAAACTGAATTTTGGAGTCAAGAGATAGGGATAATGTCATTATTCTAAATGCCAACACCCAGTTTTCCCAGCCTTATTTGTTGAAATGTTTCCATTTCTTTCATATATGTTTTAGCACATTTTTGTCCCCTATTCCTTTTTACATCATTCATATTTCTTTTTCTTGCTTTATTGCTCTTAATAAGAATACAAGCATAATGTCAAACAAGATTAAAGAGGGGGACACCCTTGTGTCATTCTTGGTTTGGAAGAAAAAATTTTTTCCCATAAATTGCCTTAGCTACTGGATTAATTTTCATTAATCTTTTATGTTAAGGCACAATTCTTTTGTTCCTGTTTCCCCCCCCAAGAGATTTATCACAATGAGACACTAAGTATAATCAAAGATGTTTCTTAACTCTATCTATATGGTAATTAACTCTGTCTAATGAAACATCCTAAGTTCTTTACTTGGTTGACAAGTTGTTCTCCATTCAGGTATCAAATTATAATTCCTTAATACGGTTAGTAATGATTTTTATTTACTTAAATGTCTTTTAAAATTCTTCTTATGGAAAATATATTTTGTATAGTATATTCTGATTGTAGTTCTTGCCCAGTTCCACAATGTTCTCACTACCTCTCCACTTCATCATTGGTGTTTGTTTGTTTGTTTTAGATCATTGTATATTTTTAATAAGAGAGTCGGAGAAAGAAGTTTTAACTAATATAGTTAAACTGTATTCACAAATTTTTGCAAGTGCTAGAATTATGTATAACAATAGTAAGAAATTGGTTCATTTATATATTAGCATATTTGCATAAACTAGAATATGGTTTTAAACATAGGCTATATTCTATAAATCCTTTTCAAATCAATTTTTATTTAAGTTATTATACTATAAAAATTTAACCAGTTGTTTAAATAATTAAACAGATTTATTTAATTCCAAAAAGGTTTATACTCTAGATTGTTTTTTAATGTTTCAAAAGTCTGTTTTATATGTATATATATGTAAATTAATTGGTACTTTATCTGTGATTAACTATAGCTATACCAATATATAATTATGTATTTAATTATAGTTCAATACATTTTATATAGTATGTGTATATTATATGCAATATATAATCATCAATTTTCTATATGAATCAGTTTTGCAGTTACTAACATTCATAACTTTAGAGCTTCTTTGATTTCTAGACATATCTTTTACTTTTTAATTTTTTGAGATTATAATATAATTATATCACTTCCCCCTTCTCTTTCTTCCTTTCAAAATTTTTCATACATATGCCCTAGCTTTTTTTAAAATCTCATGTCCTCTATAAATACTTAAGCACAACTTGTTCACATCTGTATAATGTTCCTTGTGTGTATGCTCTCAGGGCAGGTCAGTAAGATAAACAATTAATATGCCTTTCCCTGGATCTTTAATTCTTTTGACAAAGCTGATATTTACAAACTGAACAAAATCTTTGGTGCTGGAGTCCATATGCTATTAGCTAGCATTTAGGAAAGATACTAGATTAGGTGGTCCTCAGAGATCTTACTTAGTTCTAAAGATTGTGATTTGATACCAACAAGGAAATAAAATATTAGGAGTGAGTTATTTACACAGCACAATCACAATATTGTGGCAGTGGCATTAATAAACTTACAGAACAAATCACATCTCAAGTATATCTTCAGTTTTGCTTATAAATGTCCATTAAACCTGAGATACCTTGAAATTTTCAGGACTTGAGATCGAATGTTATTCAAGGACCTAATAATATTTATTAGCATGTATCATCTCCTATCTCTTAATCATATAGATTTATGGGGAATATTAATATCAGATTATGAGGTCATCGCATGAGACCTACAAATTTGCTGCTCACTAGGTTTGTTAGTCAGAGAAGTTTGAACTTTTCCTCCAAAGATTAATCACCATATTTTAACCACATGAAAAATATCCTCAAAATATTTCTGGTGAGTAAATAACACTTTTTCGGGTTTTCCATGAAACTACAATTAGTATTATGTTCCAGCTGATAGCTGAATAACTGAAATATCTCACACTGTGAATTTGGACATTACTAAATATTTTTGCAAACTATTCTTTAGTGATTTCATTGTGAATGCCTACCACCTGGAAAGTATTATATCTCATTTAAAAGTGAGCACTTTGAAGTCAGCCTAGATTCTCCTTTTGATAACCTTTTCAATAAAATATTGGGATATTGATTTGTATGTGATGTAACCATTTTCTTCCTTTTCATACTGCTTTTTTAAAAAAAAATCCTGAGTTTTCCTCCATTCTGTTACTCTCAACACAGTTTAAAAAAAAACACATTAATTTTTACGTTTATACATTGCAGCCATGTAACACTCTGATTTGGCTGTCTCTTCAGTGTATGCCAAGCAGATTATAATTCGCCCCCACGAATAACTAGGACCTGCCGGTCGGGTCAAGTGCACCCAGACATGGGGCTCGAGGCATGGACCCCTCTGGACGGACCCTCATTGAGAGGATGTGCACACGACATCAAGATTGAGCGAGACAGAGATCGTCGCCGGCGACCTGTCATCCACGGAACCAGGTTGATGCTGCCATCAAGAAGACGGTTGAAGTTCATTACTATCAGCCAAAAATTGAAGAGGATCCAGAAGTGACTCCGCAGGAGACTGACACAGCTGCCAGCTCCCCTGCCTCCCCCTACGGTCGACCGCTAGACTTCCACACCCTCCAGAAGGGTTCCTGGTATGCCTGGCTTTGCCCTCGCCTCTCTCGCTAGAGAGCTTGGCCTCTTGATCACCACAACAAAAATTGGCTTTTTCCTAAACCAAGGCCACCCTTGATATGGCCGCTAACATTGGGGAGCCTTCCTTTATGACAATATTACACCCCAAACTGACAAATGGTTGGTAACTTGAACATTTACAAGAGACTAGGATGGCTGTGAGTTAGCCCAATGACGGGATTATTGTAGGTCCACTTCCCAGGGGCCCACCCAATGCAGCCGAAAAGGAGTGCGTGGTGCTGGGAGTGGGTGCAGCCTACATGGCCTAAGACAGGGCTCTTACCCTCCTTTCACCCACATCGGAGTCCCTTGACGTTGCCCATCGTCGACAGCCTAAAGTCTTCGACCATCGATGTGACTCGTCTCACATCAGTGTTTTGGGGTTGTGAACTTGTCTAAGACCCCCCATAATTAGACATCCAAATTCAAAATTCACATAGTTGGGATTGATCATAAGATGCCTTCTCTAACTAAACAGAGAAGGGGGAGATGCCAGAAGCCAGGACCCTCGCCCTTACCCTCACCCCCTACCTTTCCCCACCTGCACAATGTCCTCTGAAGCTTGGCAACTGCAAGATCCTGCTTAGCAACTGCAGATAGACTCAAAGCAGTGTACCATATCATCTTAAGAATAGCAGGGAGACCATAACTCAAGCAGTGTACCATATCTTCTGAAGAACAGCAGGTAGATCATAATTCAAGGCAGAGTACCTTATAGACCATGACATGTTTCAAGGCACAGGCCAAGAAGATTTTGTACTTTTCCACCACCTGGCCCTTCTTACCCCCTCCCCTTGTAAAACATGCTATAAAAAAGCATTTCATGTTCAAAAATAAAAATAAAATAAAATAAAATAAAAATAAAAAAAATAATTTGCAAATGTGATCTTCAGAGTGATGTGACTGAGGGATTGCAGAACTTTTAATGATAGTGTCAAGTGGGTAGACTAATTGTCACTGGAAGAACCACTCTGGGAGGGCATTTAGGTAGTTCCCATGGTGTATTTATTATTTCCTATTAGAGTGCATTATCATGCAAAAGAAAGACTGCCCTTTTCATAGCTCATATCTGCTTGCCCTTTCATGTGATATTTCCTCTTTGTCTCTCTCATGATACAACCTGCTCTGATGTAGTATAGAGAGAGGACCACACACCTGACCTGGTTTAAGTTTGTACTTTCAAACCCAGAAGCTGAGATGTGCATGTACCTCTTTGCCTCACAACATACCCAATCTCAGATATATTGCTATAGCAATAAAAATGGTTTACTGTGGTTAGGATACTGAAGATTAGATAGGGGTATTTTTAAAACTAGGATATCTTTGGAATCTTTCTAATCATAGTAAAATTGTTACGTAAAAAGAGAGTTATATGACTTATTATAGTCATATAAATAATCAAATTTTGTGATTATTTGACACATTTTATAGTAGAAACATACTACTTAGAATGCTCAGTTCTAGAAACAGATTGGTTCCATTCATTTCCTTGTTCCAACACTTGATTCCTTTCTCAGTTTGAATAGGCTATTTCTTGTCTTTTGTTTCCTCTTCAATGTGATCTGTACATTCATAGTAGCATGTATTCATGTGTAATGGATACTAAATTAATTAACTTACATTATTCTTCCAGCTATCAGGTTGTATAAATTATTGCAAATATTCATAAATTTTTCAAAGTTAGATGAACATGCAGTTTGTTCTAAAAATCTCAATACTTCGTTGTGTGATTTGGACTCCATACCTTATTCATAAGCTGAGTACTAGGATAGATACCCTTTGATGCTCAAGTTACAATTAAACTCTTAATTATAGAGGTTACGGGAGACATTTGTGCTGTGTGAAAGATTCTGTTACGAGCTCTATTCTGATTTTCAATATCAGCCACAACCGCTCTCCAAAAAGTTGAAGTCAGCTTTTATTTTAAAAGTGCCTTAAACATTTCAGGGAGATAATTTAATGTATTGGTTTAATGGAACTCTCATGATACAGTAGAATAAATGGGCTGTTAAGAATATTGAAAGAATTAGGGAGCGGGGAATTTAAAGCACTATATTCAACTTTTCTCAGACATTGTAAATGTAACCATTAACACATAGTTCCCTGCTAAAATACAGCATACTTAAAAGAACTTTTTTTTAAAACCTTTTTTATGATTTAGAAATGGTATCTACAATATGTTCAATGAGGAACTCTTGGTTTTACATGTAAAGGAACACTTCCAAGACATAACCGGCATGATTTTCCTATGGAGCTAAATTGCCTATTTAATGAGATTCAAATAAATTGTCATGCAGAACTATCTAGAATTATCAGTAATACTGGGGTGGATTTCCAAAGTCTTTCCAGCATATAATTAATGAGAATAAGTTAGTGCTTTAGAAGATGAAAGCACATTAGAAAGTTCACCTTATAATGATGACCCCAATTTATTAAATATATACGGCACAGACGACTGCATATGTAACATCTTTTATTTAATCTCATTTAATTTCTGAATAATAGTTGCTTGAGTTGAGGTCAGCACCACTCCCTATAAATTGTACTCTGCTTCAAAAAATACGCAGAGACAGAGGCTCCATTTAAGCTTAAACTTAACTTCCATTTAAGATTCTGATCTACATTCTGAAATAGGAAAGACCACCATGAGAAAAAATAGAGAAAAGAAAGAGAGGACAAGAGGAGGTAAGAAAGAGGAGGAGACGGAAGGAGAAAGGGGGAGGGAGGGAAAGAGGGGAGGTGGGCAAAAGGATAGACAGAGACAGAGAAACAGACAGAGACCTTGTGTTATTGGCACCTTATCCTGTGAGCATATGTAGGACCAAGGGCAGTTCTCCTGTGAGCTACTTGAGAAAGCCTGTATCACTATGATAGCTGAGACCACCACCAGATCCTCTCAGAGATCAATTCTCTCAGTTGACTCATAACAACTGGACCTATTTATACTGCTTCTTTCACTTATTCTGGTTTCTGTGGACAATCAACTGAGATAGCGCACTGCCTTCAGACCAGTTCTATTATGGTTTCTTGATGCTACATCACTTGTTTATTTACCTACCCTGCTGGCGAGTATTTATATTAACATGAAACAGTTAAAGTTATATGGAAAGAAGAATCTTAATCTCGAGAAAATGCCTCTGTAGATTGGCCTTTGGGCAAGTGTGTAGGTCATTTCTTGAGTGATGATTCACGTGGAATTGGCCAGCCCAGTGTGATTATTGCTACTCTTCAGCAAATGGTTCTGGATATATAGACATGTAGGCTGAGCAAGCATGGAAGAAAATTTGTCAGCAGCACTTCCCTGTGGTCTCAGTTCCAGATCCAGTCTTGGGGTTTCTACCTTGAGTTCCTGCCCTGACCTCATTCAATCACAGCAATAGAACCCCTACCCAAGATGCCTACTGAATATCTTGGTTGCCTCAAAAATGTGCTAATGAGAATAAAGCAAGTGTGAACACTTCTGTGTAGGTTTTTGCAACAGTGTATTTTTCAAGTCCTTTGTTTAGATTCCTGTGAATGTGGTTGCTTGCTGTAACACAGAAAGTATGTGAATGATTTTGGAGGAATTTTAAAAGCTGTATTGTGTTGTTTTGCATTCCTGTTCATCATGTTCTTGATTCTCTCCTGTGTTCTGTGTCATAGCATCCCAGATAGGAGGTTGTTTTAATTCCCATTTCCTCCTTGACCACAGAGACGGGTCTCTTTCCTTACGCATATTTGATCACCTGGATATTTTCTTTGGTGACATACCTGTTAATGTCCTTGTCCATCTTTTGGTTGGGAGTTGGAGTTTTACAATTCTTTGCATATCTGGATAACAGTCTACTCTAAGCCTTTTTCAATCAGTTTTTCCAATATTGAGGTTATATATTTGAAGAAATATCTTTCACATTTGCATCTCCTAATTTTTAGGCTTCATTGTCAATATATTTTTTCTCAGAAATTTTAATAAGGTAACATCTTTATTTCACAAATGTTTCTTTGCTGTTGTGTCAAAGAGATTATCTGCATACTCAAGGAGATCTCTAGTTTCTTATTTATTATGTTCTAGAAGTTGAAAAATTTTACATTTGACATTTATGTCTGCATAAAATTTTTAGTTAATTTTTGTAAACCATGTAAAATCTCTGTTCAATTTATTGCTCATTAGCTCCTTCCCTCCGCCCCTCTTTCCCTACCAACCTCTTTCCACTCTCCTTCCCTCCCCTCCCTTCCTTCCTTCTTTCCCTGTTTCTCTTCTTTCCCTTTATTTTCTCTTCCCTTCCCTTCCTAAACTTCTATTCTGTGGGTCTTTTCTTTTCTCTTTTGGTCATATGGATGTCCAGTTGAAATATTTTAGAAAATTTTCACTTCTGCATTACATAATCATCATAATCCATTTATGTAGGAGTTGCTGGTTCTATGAGTGCTCAAATAGGCATCATTATTTTTACAGTTTAACTTAGATGGATATGTTTCCATATATATTGCTTAAGTATTACTTCATATCGGCTCTAACACGAAACAATAATGTCTTCTTGTATGTGTGTTTCTAATATTTGTATCTGTCTTTTCTATTTTATGAAGAGTCTTTCATTATTTTTTTATTATGTTCAACTAACTACATTAGTCTTTTTAAAAGCTAGTATTTTACTTTGATAATGTGTGGTATATTTATGTTATAATTTATCAAATTCTGTTCTATAATTGTTCTTTCTCTATATTCCTCTGCTATAAATTCCAAGCTGTTTTTTGTTTTTATTACTATAGCTGTATAGTACAGTTTGCTATTGGTCATGAGGATACCTTTGACAGTACTTTTATTATTCAGAATTGTTTTAGCTATAGTATGTGTGTATGTGTGCTTGTGTATGTGTGTGTGTGTATGTGTGTTTCTATATGAAGCTGAAAATTCTGTGAAGAGTGTTTTAGAATTTTTATGGCATTTTTACTGGATCTGTAGATCACTTTTTGTAGGGTTGCCATGTTCTCTCTACTATTAGTGATCCATGAGATGGAAGATCTTTCTATGTGTGGATACCTTCTTCAATGCCTCAGAGTTTTTATTATATGAATCTTTCTCTTACTTGGCTAGTGTTACCACAAGCTATTTAATTACTTTCTGAGGCTATCGTTAAAGGTATTGTTTCCCTGACTTCTTTCTTAGTTCGTTTGACATTTGGAAGGCTCCTGATTTATGTGTGTTAATGTTGTGTCCTGTTACTTTGCGGAAAGACTTTACCATGTTTACAAGTTTCCTACTAGAGATTTTTGGCTAACTTTTGTATAAATCTTATCATCTGCAAATAAGGATACTTTGATTTCTTCCTTTTTATCTGAATCTCATTGCTTTCCTTTGATTATCTTTATGCTTTAGCTACGATTTCAGGTTTTATACTAAATAAGTATAGAGAGAGTAGACAAGCTTATCTTGTTCCTGAATTTAGTAGAAATGCTTTGAATTTCAGTCTGTTTAGGTTGACATTGGCTACAGGCCTACTATCAATATCTTTATTATGTTGTGTTATGTCCTTCATGTCCTTAGTCTTTCCAGAGCTTGTATCATGAAGGGATGTTAGCTTTTGCCAAATACCTTTTCTGCATCCAGTTTACAATGAACATATGGCTTTTGTCTTTCAGTCTTTCTGTGTGGTAGATTCCATTTACATATTTATACATGTTGCACAACCTCTGCATCTCTGAGATTAATCCTCCTTGATCATGATAGATGTGTTCTTGGGTTGGTTTTGCAAGATGGTAATATTATCTGCATTATATTATTTCATAGCTTATATAATACCAACATTTGTCATTCTAATGTATTTTATGGAACTAATGAAACAATTATCTATATATCTATGGTTAGTTTAATAAAATCATATGGATATTTCTTTTAAAAAATCGAGCAGATTAATATCTTCACAGCCATCAGAATTCATACACTAAAGGACCCCACTCAGTAGATGTTATAATAATGTAAAAATAAATATGTATAATTTTCTTGAGAAAAACTAGCTTAAAAATAAGAAACTTGCAGAGATTTTTTCAAGTATTTTTGAGACTTTGTGGGACAGAGTTATCTTTAGATGCTCCCACACCTTACATATTCTATGCCTACTTGGTTTCCAACCCCAGCTCTATCGACATTTTCTAAGATATGATATGAGTTAGTGGGAGGAATACTTGAGATTCTCTGTCTTGGCATTTAGCAATCACGACTATGTTTGCTTCACTGATTTTAGGTAATATAAATGTATATAAATTGGAATATGCAGCAGATATGAATCTTGAGATTTTTTTGAGTAAACCTGTATAAGTTTCCTTACAGAATTTAAGGATTCATGGAAAATGGGAAAGGAATTAAGTTCTTGAAACTGGAAATAGCCTGGAAGTTTGAATTAATTGTGTCACTGATGCATTGGATCAGTTCATTGAAGGTAGTCTGAACTATTGAACTATGAAACAAAAGAAAAAAAACCTGGGTGATTTACTTAAAAAGCATTATAGCAAGTGAGTGATATTTTTGAATAATAAATACAAAAGAAAATCTGAACTTATAACAAAATCACTATAAATTCTGATTCAGCTTGTGAAATGGTTGAGCAGGTGCAGGCACCTAGTTACAATCCTAATGTCTCAAGTTACACTTTTTTTTGTTAACTCACATATTTCAGGGGCAGCCTTGCTTATACAGTGAAGGACTAAATCAGCAATAGGCCTAAGTTGGCCATACATGCTAGCTAACACAAAGTCTTGGTCTCTGTGGAAAAACACGGAAACAGATAGCTATAAGATCTTGTAAACAGGCAGCTTTGGTAGAAATTTACCAGCCTGGATAAGAACTAATAGTCATAGATCTTTTGGATTGCTAGCCTTGGTGGGAAGTACCAGTTTAGATAAGATACAAGTGATTCTTAGACAGAGTCATAGTGACCTGTTCCCTGAACCTTCACCTAGCCGATACCCTGTTCTGGAAGATATCTGTACTCCCCCTGAGAACATCTATGCTCCTGCGTCATCCTCTTCCCCACATCCTGCTTTTATATGTTTATAACCCCTGTGTGAAAAAATAAAAATTACAGTTTGAACAGACTATCGATAAGCCGTGGTCCTTTGTGTACCCCTGTTCCCCAGTTCTCCTTTCCAAGTCCCCTGGATCCTAGTTCACTGCCCAGCAGGCTAGGAAACACATAATGGAAGGAGATAATTGATTTCAATTGGCTGTCTTCCAACCTCCATGTGCTATATGGAACAGGCTGCCACCCACCCCAACACACACACACAGACACACTCACACACACACTGACACTCATGCACACACACACAAAGAATGAAAAAATAAACTATAAAACAATAAATTGTAAATAGTGCTGTCCACAGTTTGATATATTTTTCTTCATTATCAAACATATTAATGTAACTGATTCATATACATATGTAGATATGTGTAAAATTTAGTCATGTCTAAAGCCATCATAGTATGTGATTTATTAATATTCTCTTGGAAATATTTAAACTGTTAGAATATTTTCTTGGCTTTGCCTGTAATATGTCTATTAAAATGTGATATTTGTTTGGGTGTATAAATTCACAAATAACTGTTGATATTTCCAAATTTTTCTTTGGACTTTATCATTCCTTTTCTTCTTTAGCTTATAAAGAACTTTTATCTATGTTCTAAAGTTTCCAAATTTATGCTGCATAGATAGTTCTTGTTAATATTCTTAAGGACAATGTTTCAATCTGCTTAGCTTTCAGAAAGGTTGTATTAAATTTTTCTCCCAGTAGCAATATTTAAAAGCCATAGCTCTATTTGCATTTCATAGACTAGAATGTGATTATTATTTTACCCTATTACCAACAAGCTTCATTTTATTAACTTTTATATTAAACACATATTTATTTACTGTCACTCCTCAGTGTCAGTCACACATTAGGAATGCAAGTTTGTAAAGTTTCTGGAACTTTCTAGACAGGAACAAGACAAGCTCAAAAATAACTGTAAATTACACCCATGGTTACACACGATAACAGTGTGTGGTAGAAGGAGAAAATATAATGAGGTAAAAAACACTGGTATGGAAATACCTCATTTAACCTAGAAGTAAAGAAGTTCAACCCACCATTAGGAGAGAAAACACTGAAGTTTATTTTGGCCATCAAGTGTGTGCAAAGGCTCATGGGAAAGACATCATACTGCTCTTTGGTAGAATAATCTGAATAGACAAGTAGTTAAGATATAAAATAAAGATCAAATATAATTGCTCTGGGTTAAGAATGAGAAGCCACTAAAAATATTGAAATGGAAAATAGCTATATTTGATAGGGCATTCTCTTCTTTTTTGGGATTCTGCTATTTGACAATTTCATGTGCATATAATTCATGTAGGTTACCCTTTACTCCATATTCTCTTTTCTCCCTTCAATCATTATCATTTTTACCCTCCCTCTCCATCTTGTTCCTAGTTTCATGACTTGGTTTTATTTTGTGATCCAGAGCCATCTATGAGGTCATTTAATTGCAACTAGCTATTAGAATCTGATGGAGTCATCAGTGGTCAAATTACTGAAGATAATTATGTTCCCTTTTCCTTGAGTCTGTCAGTAGCTAATAACCTAGCAGGGAGGAGAAAGACCTCCATGCAGCCCCGTCCATGCAATACACATCCAGGGCAGCTGCCCATAGCTGCTCCGAGTTCATGATCCCAATGAGAATAATCTCTGGAAAGTAGAGGGAGAGAGGGATCTGGGAAAGAGAGATGAGGGGAAGGGGAAAAGGGGGCAGTTCAGACATGGGAGGAGATGGGGGAGAAGTACAGAGGGTCAGGAATATGAAAGGAGGTGTGTAACAGGGGATGGAAACTGGGAGCAGCCACTAGAAAGTCTCAGATACCAGGAACTCAAGAGGTTCTCAGGACCCAACAGGGAGGACATTACCCAAAATACCCAACAAAGGGGAGAGAGAACCTATAGAGACTATATCCAGTGGATAGGCACAGGCCCCAGTTGAGGGATGGAGCTACTGACCCACTTCAAAAATATTAATCCACAATTCCTCCTATCAAAAAGAAAAGCAGGGACAAAGAGTGGAGCAGAAACTGAAGGAAAGGCCATCCAGAGACTATTCCACCAGGGATCCATCCCATCTGCTGATACCAAACCCAGACATTATTGCTGATGCCAAAAACCACTTACTGACCTGGTATAACTGTTCCCTGAGAGGCTCTCCCAGAGCCTGACCAATACAGATGTGGTTGCTAGCAGTCAACCATCGAACTAAGAATGGGGACCCCAATTGGGAAGTTAGAGAAAGGACTATAGGATCTGAAGGGGTTTGCAACCTCTTAGGAAGAACAACAATATCAACCAACCAGAACCCCCAAAGCTCTCAGGGACTAAGCCACCAACCAAAGAGTACACAGGAGGTACCTATGGCTCCAGCTGGATATGTAGCACAGGATGGCCTTATCTGTTATCACTTGGAGGAGAGAACCTTGGTCTTGTGGAGACTTGATGACTCAGGATAGGGGAACACTAGGCAGTTGAGGCAGAAGTGGGTGGGAGGGTGGAGGAGCAACCTTATAGAGACAGGGGGAGGGAAGAGGGGATAGGGATCTTTTGGAGGGGAAACTGGGAAGGGGAACAACATTTGAAATGTAAATAAATAAAATAACCAATAAAAAATGAAAAAAAATAAAACATAAAAAAGCAACTACTGAGTACTAATCTGCCATCTATTGTCAGCACATCTTTCTTCATTATTGTTTAAATGCATTATATTTTGTTTGTACATGCATACTTAAATGTGTATGTCCGTGTACCATGTGCACACAGTGCTGAGTGGTCAGAGGAGGCACCAGACATCCTAGAATTTGAGTCAGAGCTGGTCGTGAATCACCATGCAGATGCAGGGAATCAAATACATGTGCTCTGTAAGTGCAGCCAGTTCTCTTAATCACTAGGGTATCTCTCGAGGCCAACTGTACCCATTTTTTTAACCTTTATTTATGTCAGCAAAGCTATTTTTATTCTTTAGAATCATTTCAAGCAGAAAGTAATAAATGGTAATGAAATTAGTTAATAAAATAATAAGTTTATCATAGGCTTAAATCCCACTCCAAAAGTATTCTTTATTTTGTTTTAGAATCCAATTTTATTTTCCAAACTTAATCACACATTATAGGATAGAGATGGTTTTGTTTTTTTTTTAATATTTCTAGCTATGCGATCCTCAAAGTGATAAAAAATAGAAATTCCCACATTATGTTATTCTTCCTTTTCAAATCTGCAATCTTGTAAATGACTTCTTGACATCACATATAAGAGAAATAGTTAAAAATAAATGGGTTTTCTTTAAACTTGATCCTGATGAGTGAGATTTTGTAGTTGAGTGTTGGCCAAGAATGCCTTCTGTTAAGCTGTAACAGGACTGCCATCACTGGCAGAAAGACAAAGACAGTTATTCACTGGACTTGTCTGTAAGATGGTTCAAACTTGAAAGTGCACAGTCGCTAACAAAAACGTGTACTTCAAAGGAACTGGCCTAATATTTAACAGACAATCCACTAATGTCCTTATGAGGCTCCTTTGGCTTTGACAATAGTCAAATAAATGACCAGTTTTTATATATGACCCTTCAACCATGCATTGATTACATGTAACAATGGCAGCATATATCCAGATTGTCTTGAATTCTGTGGCAGAGTCCTGAATTATCTAAAGTCTTTGTAAAATTCCAGAAAGGATGAGATTCTGTTGTGCTTAAGATTTTGAAAATGAGCAATGAAAGCTAGAAAAAAACCTTCTCTCCTAACAGCTTGTGACTCTAGTTCAACATGACCAGTGATCTTTTTAAAAGAAATATTTAGAAGAAATAATTATTCAGAGAGCCAGTGAAGGAAATCATAGAGCTAAGAGTGAGAGGATGCTAAGGGTGAGAGTCAACTCTGACTCCATATTCCAACCAATACACTGACAACATTCAGAACCATAGAACATTTTTGTGTGAGTCCTTCCATACGCACCATTCTCCATTCCTCCCCTTTCTAGACATGTCTTCAGTGACTCATACTGTCCTGGAAAAACCAGTTTCACGATAGTCAAAAGGGAAAACATGTTATCGCCACAAAGTTAATCAGGATATCGCATCCATTCCAGGCCACAGCAGTGAATAGAACACATCAGAAAAACCAGAATTAATACCTAAATTTTGCTGGGAATTTTAGAGAAAACTTGTCATGTTCTCTTACATGGCTAGAGTAATTCATAGATATGTGTCCTAGAGATTCCCCAGGCATTTTGTCTACTCATGGTTTATGTACTCTAACAGAAAAGGACATAATCAAATAATTTCAGAAACACTCTAGAAAATTCTTACTATACTTGATATTATGCTGGTGGATTTTTTAAGACTGTGTGTTCTGTAATTTAGGCTGGCCTTTAATGCACTATACAGTAGCCTAGAATTCTTAATCTATATTATACAAGTACTGATATTCTAGACTTGTACCACCATACCTAGCTACCTTTTATAATTTTTAGCCTGAATTTATTTCCAATCAATCATAATTATGACAATAAAAATAAATGCTGATGAAATCCTGATTGTTGTCTGTAGTCTTAATATCATTTTTACTTTACTTAAAATTTAAATACATATGTATTGTGTACAACATGGAATGTTTTTCAATCATACAGTAAATGAAGTCATGAAATTTGCAAAACTGGGTTGGAATTAGAAGATAAAATGTTAAACCAAGTGACCCAAATTAACAACCTGGATATTCTCCCTTGTGTGTGAATCCAAACAGATATGGTACATCTGTTAACATGTAAACAGCTGTAAGTGTAAGAACAGTATAATTATTTTAAAGAACACAAAGAAAGTGTAGTATTAAATGATTCATAGCGACAGAGAACAATAAATAGGATACATGAACTATGAAAGAGTATATAAATTTAATTGCTTTTCTAGTTTCAAATTTATCATAATAATTTTATATGATAGTGCAATTGATAGTGAAAATGGAGAACACAAAGAAACTTTGGTCATTTATATAGCTTTTTAGTAATGTATATTTCAATTGTATAGTGTACTAGTATTTATAGAGTTCAGGATGGGCAAGGATTTGAACAACAATCTTAATCTAGCTGTGTGATGTGTTTTTTGTTTGTAAGCTAAATTATGATAAAGTGATAAAAATCAAATGAAATAGAATTTAAAATAATTCAAAAACCCTAGTCCAAATTAAGCTGAAGGTGTATCAGGTCTATTAAGAAATAAGTGAGATGAATCAACTATGAGAATATAGACCCCAAGTCCCAGAATTTAGGAGACAATAGTGGTGATGTAAATGTAAATATCACTTTATTTCCTCAGATGAAATGTTGAGATAAGAGTTGTACCCAGACTTTATGAGTAGATGGCTTGGGCTGAGACCATTTCTAGCTAACTAACCCTAGGCCTAGGCCTGGAAGCTTCCAGCCTCCCTACAATCTAGTCTTCTACAAGCTTGAACTTTGAAAGTTCCACCTTTCAGCCTCCAGCTGCTAACCTAGACCTAGAATGTGTTCAAACTCCTTGCTGTATAAGTTCACCCTTTCTAGCTCTTTATGAACTCTCATTGGCTGGTTCAATTCAGCTGTTCTGGCTCAGACTCCACTCCAAGGTGCCTGATTCAATCTGGTTTCTCTCAGCTTCTCACTGAATTGCTCTGCTTGGTCTCAAACTAACTCTGGAAGTTTGTTCTATTACTCTGGCTCCTTCTTATGTTCTGACTTCAACTGCCGCTGCTGACCAGCACAGAACTGCATGAACTCAGGAATAAACTCAATCTCACCACACTGAGTTCACTGCACTGACTTACTCTCTATCTCTGTGCTGCCCTTAGTTTCCCTTTCCTGTCTGCTCCCATGAGCGTTGGGCATGTCCTATCTCTGACTCATTTTGTCAAATCTTTCTGTTATCGGTCACTTTTTCTGCCCCTCAATTAGACATTATTGTTTGAGATTAGAGGCCAAACCTACTCAATCTTGGGACCAGCCTTCATATTAAAAGAAAAAAAAAATCTGAGAACTTGACCTACAGCTGAACACAAGCTATACCCTAGTACCACAAAGGACCCCGTGGCTTGTCCTTGGTCCATACCTCAGAGTTACTCACTAGCTACTTCCTACCATCAGTTAATCAAAGATTAGTCTGATTGTTCATGGTGTACTTTCAGGCCATTTGTGATTGTACAGGGTCTTGCTTCAGAGCATCCACATGTCAGCTTACAATTAGGTGTCTGACAGTCATTCAGTTGGGTGCTTGTCAGGATGGATATCCCGTCATTCGCTCCCATTTCCTATAAAACCTTGTCTTCATGAGAATTTGGGGCTACTTCCCCAACCTGTCCTATAAACCCAAACTCAAATTTGTAATAATGAGACCCTAATGTGATTACATCAGAGTTGGCTTCCTGTTGGTTTTTCGGTGTTCCTGACACAACAAGAGGCATGCAGTAAGTGTATGTCTGCATTCCAGCCAGATCACACTGACCTAGACAGTCTTTCAATGGGAGCTGAGCAGCCATTTTGCTATATTAATATTCCTCTATGTGGTAGGAACACGCTCTCAACCATTTTCGTCCTCACATATTGAGGTTGTAAAACCTGCCTGAGCTATATGAGACCTTGACTCAAACAAACAAACAAACAAACAAACAGCAACAAAAATATAATTTGACCTTTCAATGAGATAAAGGGTCTGTTTCTAATACATATGACATCTTCAGATTTTCAGGATACCTGAGTGACTTGCCTCCACATGGTATTTAGGTCTTTATATCATATGTTTGTAAAGCACATATAGCTACTGTCCACAGCTTATCCCTGACCAGTACTGACAACTAGTGTATCAAGATTAAGAAAGGTGTCTTAGATATTGTGAGCTTTTGGGGCTAATATCCACCTATCAGTGAGTGCATACCATGTATGTTCTTTTGAGATGGGGTCACCTCACTCAAGATGATATTTTCCAGCTCCATCCATTTGCCTAAGAATTTCATGAACTCATTGTTTTTAATAGCTGGTCCCTGGGCCTCAAATAGACAGACTAACTCTGTGATACAACAGATAAATAATTTGGTAGCAAAACCTACTCAGATACATTATCATAAGTTAGCTATGGAGGACCACAAGACTCAAGATGAGGTTGTTACTTTATACAGGGTGTTTCCAAAACCCATCTCCACCCAACCTAGAAGGGGGGACTTCTGCCCCTAGACCAAGCAGAGAGGGGCCACCCAGAACCCCCTCTGACAGGCGATCTGAATTCTTGCTTAGGCTGCAAGGTTAAGCACTGCAAGGGAATATAAATAAAAGATAAAAATATCTATCTGGGTTCCCTGAGGGACAAGCCTGACTGCACAGGGGTTGATGTCAAAAGTATCCCCTCTCCAGGAAAAAGACATCGGGATGGGTATGGCCCTCATGCCTCACTGGACAACGACAGGGGGACTGGAGCCATTACAAGGTCCCCTTCAAATATTGGAGGTCAGGCCTCTATCCCTGCCTTCGCAAGATTAGAATTGCCACAGCCCTTCTATACTTAGAGAAGGGAAGAGATGTCCGGGGCATCCTTGCATACACACTGAAGGCCTAAAATCAGCCATAGGCCTAAAGTCAGCAATAGGCCTGTCATACATGTATACTAACACCAAGTCTTGGGTCTCAGTGGAAAAACATTGAAACAGATGGCTATAAGCTATTGTAGACAGGCAGCTTTTGTGGAAATTTACAAGCCTGAGTAGTCATAGACCTTGTAAATAGGTAGCCTTGGCAGACAATACCAACTTAGATAAGGACAAGTGAGTCATAGGCAGAGTCATAGTGAATTGTCCCCTGAACCTTCACCCAGCTGATACCCGGTTCTGAAAGATATCTGTATTCCCCCTGAACACCCACACTCCAGTGTCATTCCCTTCCCCACATCCTGCCTTTCTGTGTTTATAACCCCTGTGTGAATGAATTACGATTTGAGAAAAAATAAATTGTTTTAAAAAAAAGAAAAGATTAAGAAACGTTGAGTTGGTTCATTTGAAGTCATTGATTGAGCATACAGCCTTTCTTGGTAGACAAGTCATAGAAGCAGAGCACTGTGAGGTGATTAGTTACATTCTGACCATGGGCAAGATGGAAATTCTGTTCTACCAACTTCCTACTTTTTGTTCCATCCAAGACTAAAATCTAAGGGTCAGTGCTACCCACATCCATGCTGAGTCATTTCTCTTCATTTAAACATTTCTGAAAACACCCCCAGAAGTGTTTCTATAGTGATCTAAATTGAGACCTGTTACCTCATCTCTGCATCTCCAGAGAGCTATCACTCAATACATCAAACAGAATCTTTGTTTTCTTCACTTTGCCACCACTGTAAGAGGTGCCCTGTGTCTCAAAGAAATGGCAGCATGTTCATTGCTGACTGCCTAGAACCTTCAACTCATTTCATATTTTCTCCTTTGAAATCTGAGGTTCATATTCTGCTCCCACACCCATGCTTTCCCAGATGATCTGAATGCCTTTGTTTCCTAATATCAATGGAAATTGCTTTGCATTGTGCAATAGGAAAACCACAAAATGGAGTAAGAAAGAGTTAATTTGGGAGAATAGATTTTTCCAGCATTTCAAATGTCAGTATGTTGTCTTAGGATATGTCTGTGTCTAAAATATAGAAATGCTTGTAGATATAGCAGTAAACTACAGTTTATGTTTGTACAGTTTTCTCTTAAATCCTAAATGCAGATCTACCATATGGCATTATGATGTCTACAAGAAAATAATCACTTCTTTTTCTTCCTCTCTTCCTCTTCCTCCTCCTCCTCCTCCTCCTCCTTCTCCTCTTCCTCCTCCTCCTCTTCCTCCTCCTCCTCTTCCTCTTCCTCCTCTTCCTCCTCTTCACCTCCTTGTCCTCCTCCTTCTTTGAAATAAGACAATTTTAGAAAATAAATTGGGGAGCATATAAAAATAGCTAACCAGCAGATAGAATTTTTAAAAGATGAAGTGACTCACATGAGGAAGTATACAAGAAAAATTCAGTATTTGAATGGAATACACTAAAAAGATTTAAGCTACTGGAGGCAGACTGGAATAGGTGACCCATTGCCCTGCTCCAGTCTGATATCCCATTACCCCTAACATAACAGAGGAAGACTAGTGAAAAGGAAAGTGAAAACCATTATTAGTTTCATTTTAAAGTTAAACACAATCTCAACATTTCCATCTTTTATGTTCCTGACAAATAGGAGATGTGGTGACATTTAAGCTTGACCTGAAATCTCTTAAGTCTTTTTTTATGTTTTTTTCTTATTGTGCTAAACTTTAAAAAAGTATATCAATCCCAAGATGAAAATATAATATTGTAGAGAGTTTTAATTTAAGTGGTGATGTTTCAAAGTAGCTAGTTAGCATCTTGAAGGCTCTTATAGACCTATTTACTAAAGCTGATCAAAGGCGACTTGAGAGCAAATTCGTGTTTCATCCAACTTCCCTGAAATTATATTTCAGCTTCTGACTATGTAGCACTTTATTACCTGCAAAATGTTCTAAAAGCTATGTGCTCTTATAACTTTCTGCTTTACAGATAGAGTTTTAAAACACAGTCATTTATATATATGTTTTTTCTTTTTTAAATTTTAAAAGAGCTATGGATCAAGTTACTTTCTGGAAAAAAAACACAATATAATCAGAATGCATTTTTTTAAAATTCAGTAGATTTCTTTTTAAGTTCCTTTGAAGGATTAAAATAGGAAGCTAAAGTTCATGTAACTTTTAAATTGGGCAAGTCGTTTCTTTGCAGTGTGAAGCTTCTGAAGTTCAATTTCCACTGCCCCTTTCAAATGTATGGAGTACCTAAAAAAAGGATTTTCTCAAAATATATCACAATGAAAACACCAAAGCAAAAGCATCACATTACTTAATGCTTAAGTATTATGTAATAGGAATAGCATTAAATACCTTAAACCATTTTACGGTTTAAAGCTTACCTAATCTATTCAGTTACTAGAAGAGAGAGATTATGTTTTATCTATTCTTTCTGAGATTAGAAATTTAAAAAAAAAAAAAAACATGAACACAGTTAAATCCAGGTGTCTTTTCTCAGCAATCCACTAATTTCTTCAAGATGGTACTTTAGAATACTCAAAGCATGACAGAAAATGGACTGAGTGTTGTTAAGAACAAAATCAGAACTCTTAGTGAAACATGACAGATTCTGCAAAACATTACTTGGGACATTCTAAAGAAACTGTCTCTGAGGACCCCCAAGAGAAAAGCTCACAACTGGTAAACACCACTGTTACCACGAGTAAAGGAGTTTCCCCCAAAAAAAGTTGAGTGAAAAGTGTCTTCATATGTTTTCTTTACACAGAAATACAATGCTCGTGTATGAATTGCTAAAACAATTAAAAAGATGGCAATTCATAGCTTTTGATGGGCAATTATATAGATTTTTTTTAAATCCTGATGTTACATGTTCTTAAATATGTAATGGTTTCTCGGATATCAACTTCAGTACAGAAATTTGGAGAACTCATGATTTAATATCAGCAGTAAATTTGAATGGTGCATTTTGTGATTTAAAAACAATTAATTAAATTATGTATAAGCATATTTGCAAGTAACTGAACTATATATCATGCAGTATGCATTGTCAGGTGCTCAAAACTTTGTGAAAATGAATACTAGAAGAAAAAAGAACACAGTCATTTCACTAATATTGAAAAGGACATACAAGTTACTGTGTATGTATAATTTTTCTAACTTTTTTTCTGGGGAAGTGTGGAAAAAAACTCATGGGGGAGGGGCAGGGAGTGCCCTAGGCCTGCATGACAACAGCCCTCGGAGGGATGGGTAGCAGAGTCCCAGGGCTTCCCCCCCCCCCCAGCAGGTCCCACATACACAAGAAAGTCTGAAGTTTCAAAGCTGGAAGATGGCGGAGGCAGGTCCCCAGAAGACACGTGGACTGGGTTTCCAAGAGTAGTTTATTGTTCATAGCATGACAGTTGTATCTGGATGTCCATGTTACCCCCCTCCCCCCGCCCCCAAAAGCCAGGGGGAGCTGGCTTAAAAGGGAGTGGGAAGGAAGAGGGACTGGGGAAGAATAGCTTAATTAGCTACACCCCCTCCCCTTAGGTGACTCATGAATATGGAAATCTGTTAGTCATACCCTCTACCTGGATGTTAGCAAAGCTCTCTGGGAGGAGTTACTCTGAGCCAAAGGTGTCTGCAAGATGCAGGCTAATGGGGATGTATGAGGGCCGCATGTGGGGGTCGTCTGGAATCCGGGAGCTTGGGGAGCTAAGTGTAGTCCCTGACAGGCTATGTCTCTGTTGGGTTCCCAGCTATCTCAGACCCAGTGCTCTACCTGGGAGACCAAACCACGTCTTTGTGACCCCACAGGGAATTGCATAGAATGCCAGTCTTATCAGTTCACTTATATACATACTTGAGACAAAGGGATGGTGATCAGAATTCAAGTTTCTAAGATATATGCATTGACTCACTTGTATATGGGACCTAAATGAGATCCATGAGGCAAATAAGTCTATGACACAATCAATATGTATGTACATAAAGACCAGTGTAAAAATATACATCCCGAACTGACAGTATCTAACTAAAAATGTATAATGCATATAGAGCTCACAACTATAGCTAATATCTAATATAAACAACATATAGGTGCGCTATTTGCCTATAATCATCATTAGCAACATCATCATTCATTATGTTAATTTTCCTAATGAAAATTAACTGCCTATATATACATATGTATGCATGTATTTATTCAGTCAAGAGGTAATATCAGTGTTCTGTACCTGAAAGATCGTTTAGCCTATAAACCCGATTACTTCTTTCACATTATGATTACCTCATATGTTCATTTAGTATAATAAAAGCTGGAAGTAACTTAATAATTCTAGCCAAAATATTTTCTTATTATTCCATACCAGAAAAGCCTACATCTTGTCCAAATTGAAATTAAAATTATCCGTTGCTGCAAAACTTCTGGCATCTTCTTTATAAGGGAAATGAAGACACTTAAAGTAAGTTTTAAAACAATTTTGAATCCTTTAATATATGAATATAATGTCAATCAGATTAATTTAAAAGTATTTGTATTTAGGCATTAATAGACCAATATGTTCCTTAGACAATTTTAGACGGGGCTGACAAACTGCCTTCTAACATTTTTACGCACACATGTTTTATGCAGTCACTAACAATGTACATATTTCCATTCTACCCTAACCAAATCTATGGCAACTGCACATGTCATTCTCACTGATTAAAGTCCAAAGCCAGGAATAATCCATAATCACAGCTCACATACTCAACTTGGTTTCTGACTCAGTGTTATAATGACATTCTTATAGCAAGGTCAGCAACTTGTCTCCAATTTATGTCATTTGCTACAAAGAAAACATGGATTTCTATTACCTAGTAAGGACGAGGCTCATAATCACAAGGGAAAAGTGTTAATACCTATTATTATTTAACGTGACTTACAGTGTTTCTTCATTTTGTCTTTTATCAGAATTTTAATTGGCATTTTAATGAGAGTAGATTACAAAACCCTTGCATGATAAAGAAGACAATGGCCAGCAGGAAGGCCCATTGTGAACAAGCCCTTGAAGTCATGTGAAAAGGGGGGGGGGAGAAAGGCCTGAAAATAGGTTCTTTGATGAAAATTTTACATTTTTAAAGGTAGTTGTAAATTATCTTTTCATAGACACAGTGGAGCAAGAAGTCATTGAAGACATGCTCTAATTAAGGAACCACTTACATTTGGATGAAAAATGAAGAATTTTATTTTTGTGCCTCTCACTCTGGCTTAAAGGAGAACTATGTCCAGTAAGGTCCTTTGTGGAATACTGAGTGCCTCATGGAGCCACTGTTTAGGAAGGTTGTGGGATCTTTAAGTGGCAAAGCCGTCCTAGAAGAAGTAGTCCGATGACCTGGCTCCACTTCCTGCCCTCTCATAAGTTCCTATTAATGTAATATGACCATCAGACATCTAGTTCCTACCTTCTTCTTTCTCTCCCCCACTGTTGTCAAGTCTTTCTTGCCCTAAACGGATGATATTTTCTACAGCTACAAGGCAGAACAAACTCTTCCTTAAACTGTTCATGGTCAACTATTTGTCACACTGAGATGCAAGTAATCAATACATCTACTTATTTCTTTTTGGTGAGATTTTCATTTCCTCATTTTTCTCATTTAATGTATCACCTGCCCCTGAAAACACAGGTTCATCAGTGTTGAATAGATAAATCTTACATTTCTTTAACCACTTATTGGCTATATGATTAGTGCCTATGAATTTACTTACTTTTCCTCATTGGACATCTGCCTTCTAGAATTGTGGAATGAAGTTAAACTAATGGATTTTTTTTAAAAAAGAAGAAAAAAACACAACAACAGTGACCACAAAACCTTCTTCAGGGCTGATGTGTTTTTAATCAAGGCTAAAAAAGACAGAAGTTACAGCATTGCTAACTAGAGCCTCTTAAATTCTTTCTCCTTTGCTTACGACAAAACAAGCAGAGCTTTTTCTGAATGTTTCCTATTCTCACCAAACATGCAACACTTTTCAATATTTTATACACAACTTGACTATTTCTTGTACCTCTAGTGAAAATCTCTGATAATTTCTATAAATTTATTGTATGTTTTGCATGTTAAAAGTCTTTCCTGTTTATTGGACTGCTTTATTATATAAATATTAACCTTCTGCACTGTAATAAAATAAAATATAATTTCCTCCATTTGAAACCCACATCTTTGTGAGAACATAATTTAAAAATTGGAACTGCTCCTTAGTTTCACACATATTTACTTAACATGTATACAAGTATACATATGAGGTTTTAAGAAGTTCATAGCACACTTTGTAAAATAGTTTCTCTGACTATTATTGATTGATATTCATGACACCAGCACTAATGTAGATGTAAAATGTCAGTCTTTAGAAACTCTAAACTGATGTTTATCTGATTTTAGTATAAGAAAACCTCACTTTTTTTATCCTTTATCTCAAAGACTACAGAAGAATTTGTGTATTGTATCAACACTTAGATGTTATGAAGCTGGTATGGGAGGGGAAAAGTAAAACTGATACCAGCTTGAAAGAACAAGGATTGAAGTCTTAAAGGAAAGGATGTTTCATAATATCCTTTCATAGAAAGTGGAGATAATATTGTGAAAAACTAAAGTGTAAATAATACAGCAATAAATTGATTTTCTTGTAGGTATAACAAAAGCAGAATGGTTGTCCACAAGAAAAGACGAACAGAGTTTTGGCATTTCTGTTTTCAAGACAGAATATTGGAAACAATGAGCTATGAGTTTATCATCAATTGATTATTTCTGTTCTTTGGAACAAATTAGTAGAATCCACATTTCACTCGTCACCCTTTAAGTAGATGGAAATGATAAATAATAGTCAGCTATCGGTGCAGACAATAGAACTATTAACTCCCAGTTTACAAGGCCAGGTCTACTACTGGTAATATGAGAAAATAATGAGCCAAATACAATTTATTATCCTCCCTGTCTTCATTCACTGTCACATGCATTCAGTCTATTTCAAATGCTTGGACAACAGGGGTAGCTTTCCTATTCTGAGTAAGTCTATACAGTTCTACACACTAGGGATAGTCATTTGTATCAATGAGCTTTACAAGGAGCTTTTAAAGGAAGACTTAGGACTGTGGAAATGAAGTGATGAACATAGTGAGGGTGTCAAGGAGTAAGAAATAATGTGTACCATATCAGATGCACTCATATTGGAAAATTTACTCTTCCTCAATCCTGGTAATTAGGAAGTCTTGGGAATCCTGGTGTTGGCTTAGTGATAAGGCTTCTTGAGGATGAATTCAGAATCTTCAATTGTATTCTTTGCTTTCTGCCTTTTGACCGTTTGAAAAAGTGATTCCTGATCTCATTTTCTCTGGCTCTTAAATAGAATCATAGTTGTCTATAAAGCAATTTTAAGATGCTCAGGTGAGTGATGTCTCACATGTATAAATGCAGGTCGCTTATGGTTTTCTGAAAGACCAATATTTCTTTATTTGGGATGCATATTATAACTTTTATTATCTGTGGGGCGCGCGCGTGTAGTCGTCTCGCCGGCAAGAACATACACACACACACACACACACCAGAATCCTTCCGTAGAAACACGTTTATTCCCATAAACCAAAATGGTGGTAGAAGACGAAGAAGACGGAGAAAGGCACTGCTTTATACCCTAGAGCGGTGTAATCACCTCTGATTGGCTGTTTACTCGTAGCGCGCCAAACGCCGTGGGATGGGCTTTAACTTTGGCGGGCTTTACCATGGCACATGCACAGTTTAATTGTTTACTAGGAAGAATTATGGCTGACAGCGCCACCTAGTGATGGCGGACTTTGCCAGCACCTGCCGCGGCTCCCAACAATTATCCTTCACTATATAGAGAGGTTTAAAAAGTGATACTCTTAAGACATTTTTTCTACTCAAATATAAAATGAAAAGTATAAACTTAAAAATTAGAAGTCAGAATTTCAAAAATCAATTGCAGTTCATGACTACTTCACATTTTAGTAGCAAAAACATTTGATGAATATATAATTAAAGAAAAGTTATAGTAATGGTACTGTATCCAATTTAGGCTAGGGTAAAATATAACAAAATATATGTAATGATAAATGTATATTAAATATATACAATATTGCATATATATGTCTATCTACATATTCACATATTGTATGAACATATACACATACAAAGATATACATATATACTCCAATTATCTGTCAAAAACCCCTATAGAGTATATAATATCATCCCATTGTATACTTGAGGACTCTGGAATATGAAAGATGTTATTAATCCATACCTGAAATAGTCATATATTGAGAATGGAATAAATAAATTCACAATCCAGACTTAACACTTTGTCAGCTATGGTGTAACCACTGATAAGAAAGAGTATGGAAGCCTCTCCCTTTAAACATGATTTCTTTTAAAAATGAGAAGCATAGTTGACCTTCCAATATGTAAAATAACCTGTGTTGAATCCCTACAGTATATTTATGGCCATTCCACCATATCTATGCCCAATCATATCTGAATTTCTACTGTATTCAATAGGATAAGCATTACATTTCTTGGGTGAAAAGATAGTATCGTTTTATTTATGTTGTTTTTATTCTATGCTGAAGGCTCTAGTACTCCAATATCATTACTAGATATTAAAGGAAAAACAGAATAGTCAGGTATTTACTTTTAAAATAACTAGTTGATTCCTACTGTTGTTTGGTTGTGGAAGGGGGACTGATGTAATTATATTGAATATATCAAAAATATATAAAAAGTTTAAACATTTTACTACCTGACCTTTGATTACATGTATATAGTAGATAATTCCTAAATCAGGGTAAACTTAGCTATCCCCTGAGATACTACTTCTCACTGTTACAGTACACCAGCCCTTCTTTCTGTGAATCACACAGTTCAAATCTATTCTCTAGGGACATTCTACTCTGCCCTAGCCTTGTAGAGCTAATGCTGGTCTAAAACATTCTGTGAATTCTCATGCTGCCCATTCTCTTCCCTGTTCTATTTTCTGGTAACTTCCAGCTATCCTTAACGTCTATGACAGTGATGGGTCTACATCCCACATGAGTAAAATCATGCAGTACTATTCTCTGACACTAGTGTACATCCCATTGACACAATGATTTCCGCTTCCACCCATGGTGTCACAAGTGCCAGGATTTCTTCTGTGCTTTCTTTTTATGTTTTCTAGTATTCTGCCATGTAAATATGTGTCACTATTCTTCTGTCTATAACATTAATTTTGTAGTGTCTAAAGCCTTTTTAAAAATACCATGGCTGATGATGGATTTTATTTTCACTGATAATGAAGAGAACATCTCAGGCTCTAAACATTTCTCATCTATGGTGAATTGAACCACAGTGAACATTTGGCATGAGGCTTGTCTCTTCAACACTTAAACTTCATGGCCTTTAGATATACTCCCAAGATTGAGATTGGTCTACCATATGTTAGTTCTGCTTTGAACCTTTGAGAATCTCTACACTGTGTTCCGCAAGGGATGTACTAATTAACAATTCCCCTAAATATTGCACAGAGATTTCTTTTATTTATCATCCTGACCAGGCCTTTCTTAGTTCTTCTGAAGATATCCATTCTTACTGAGGTGAAGCAATAATGATTCTGGTGTAAGTGTGAGTTTTCCTGATGACACGTGATCTTGAATATCTTCCTCTAAACCCCTTGACCATTTATATATTTTTTTGTGAGAGATATCTTAATAAATTAATTACCCATTAAAATAAACAAAGTTGATTTTCGCTGTAGAATTTTAAAGTTACCGAGAATGACCTCAGGTCAGATGACTTACACAAAATTGTTTTTAAAAGATTATATATACTGTTTCATGTTCTTGTCAGTGGCCCTTCAAAGGTCTGAGTGGTATAGGTTCAGAGGCCAGCATCTGGATTGGAGCTTCTGGCAGTGGACATCACGGGTGATTCATTTTTACCTGGGATGCTGCCTGAGTTAAAACTCCTGGGAGTCCCTCTTTCTCTCGGTTTTCTGGGGTTGAGTGCTGAGCTGCCGCCTGTGACTTGCTCTATGCTCCGGCCCAGACAGGAAGTCTGATCTGTGCCTTTCAGTCACATAGGACAACACCTCTACCAGCCCCTCCACAGGTAGAGGGCGTGGCTACAGGCCTCAGCCTCAAGAGATTTCCATATTAGTGAGATACCTGAAGGCCAGAGGGCATAGCCAATTAAGCATTCCTCCCCAGACCCTCCTCCTTCCTCCCTCCCTATTTAACTGGGGTCTGCCCTTAGTTTCTGGGGGGAACAGCCAGATTCATCCACCTTATGCCATGACAATAAACCCTTTGAAACCATGAAAAAAAAGATTATATATACTGTATAAATTAGTGCCATTCTAAATTACAGCCAAGCATGTTGTATGGCTCTCAATTTGGGACTTATATACAGAAGCAAGAGAGAAAACAGGTTTTCTTCCAATAATGTAAATATGGTTATTTAATTGAGATTACTCAACTTACTAAAAATGTACCATGATTTGTAAAAAAGTAAAACTGTATGGATGTCTGGCTGGCGGTGTCTCCAGTCCATATTAATAGTAGCACTTAGGTAGTTTGGGTAAGGTTGAAAGACTAAACATCATGATTTTTAAGCAACTTAAACAGCAATTTGAGACAGACATTGGTCTACCTGGGGTCATATACTGCATGCTAGATGGAAAGTTAATCTTGCAGTTCAATTATATATTATTCCGTAAAACAGAGTCCTGTGGAAATAGACAACTTTGTTTTTAAGCACATAATTCATACATGATACCACACTATAGCCTGGAGGTATTATTCTCTGTATATAGAAGTAGGAATCTCCCAAGAAGTACATCCTATCTCTTTTCCTTTGATAATTTCACTTTCAGAGAGATGTGATGCTATGTAATAAGTAAATTACAAACAACTCATCATACTAGAGCTGGGATAATAGATGTGGGAGTGTCATTTAAATGAATTGGAAAATCCATTTAGAAGACAGCCTGGAAGATGGTTTTTACTTTATAAAGAAAGAATGGGACAAAACCTACGTTGCAGCACACAGTAAAATAGCTGCGGGATTTATGGTCTCTAAAGAGGTTGCCATAGCCGAAGCAAATATTTATTTCTACTTTCTGAACAAGGACATGTCAGAGTTTTCTCTGCTACTTCTGGGGAAAGTGATACACTTTTCACTTCCATTAGACATTATAACTTCATTCCTGTGGGGCTGATAGATGTACCATTTGGGGCTTCTTCTGTCAAAGTGAACACCACAAAAATACTAATAAAAATGCTCACATCCAACTTTTATAATTCTTTGCTATTTTACCATGGCAATTTAATAAAGGCTGGGATTCGAGCATAGATATTGCTAGCACCTTCAAGACGATTGATGACTATTTTATTCTCTTATTGAAATAGACATAAAGAGTAGTATTCTATGATCTAACTTTAACTAAATTAAATAAATAAATAAAATTGGAATACAGTACCAATTGTTGCAGTGGGCAAGGTTCTTGCCTTGGAAAGGGTCTAGAATGGGGGTGCTGATGAACCTTAAATTCTTTCGCTACGTGAGCTAGTTGTGTTTTAATCTACAGAATATTCTTCCAGCCAGTAGAAATCTTTCTTTAAGAAAATACGCAGAGTGGGGCTGCCCATGGAATATATGTGCATGGAATGTTGATTCCACAGTGCTACAGAAATAAGTAACCATTTTCTGGATATGTATTTAGCTGAATTGTGAAGACTTTGAATTTTATGGGGTTTTTTTTTTGGTATTTTTAAATTGTTTGTACTTTTATAAATTACTTTTGCTAGTAGTTATATAATATATATACTTGTATAGTATATACATATATATTGTGTATAGTATTATACACTTGTACAAAAAAATGTAAAGGCATGGAAATTTATTTTTTAATAGTTATGCAACATGTGACGGCTGCCATTATCTTCCATAGTAATCATCTGGACACTGACTTCATATATGAAAACCTTTAGCTAATAACTGAGATTATTTTGTCAGGAAAGTGTTTAAATGTTAAGTAAAATGTTTTAAACCTAAAAATTACTCTAAAATTTCTATTGATCAGTAGCTGGACCATAGAGGCAAGCAACATGAGCAATTCAGTGCTATCTTTTGAAGTGTCCTTGTCAGAGAATTAAGTACCTCACTACCTGAGATCCAGTAGCACCATGAGTGTGAAAGCAACCCGTGGTGCCAAATCTCACACTGTGGCATTCTGAACACTGAGAGAAACCCATGCTCTTCCTCTTTTGATGTTTCAAGTAATTGTAACATCATCCACATTGGTGTCATTTCTTGAAACTATACAGGAAAACAATGAGCGGCTCTTCCTCTACTCAATGGAAGTTCAAACTTTGGAATCACCTGTCCTGAAACACGGGACTTGAACTGAACTGTTCATTTGGCTGAATCTCAATTCTTGCTTCCATTTGTAAGAGAATGCATTCAGGCACCAAGCCCATTTGAATCTTCTTGGTGTCTTATCGTTGGGACTTGTGAACTTGTATACAGGGGAAACGGTTTTCAGTGGGTTTTTTTTTAAATCATAACATTGAGAAAAATTAATCTGGGTGTCATTGGTGATGACTATAATCTCTGTTCTCCAAAGATGGAGCAGGCTATTGAGTTGGAGGAAAAGAGGTAGGAGGGGGAGAAGTAATGGCAGAAGGAAAGGAATAAATAAAAGATATGCTGCATATTTCCCTACTTGCTACAATGGTATTTTAAATAAATGTACAATTAAATTATCAAGGAAATCATTATTTAGAGAGTGTTACTTAGCATGTATATTTTTCCTACCCATAATGCTATGTTTGAATAGCTAGGACTCTGTTCTGTTGTCAGAGTTTTAGCCAACCACTGAAAAGAATTGGTCTTCATAACATTATTATTTTTTTGCTATTATATTTATTCTCCTATAAAAATAAAAACATATTATATTATAATTATGAATTCATTATGATATTCTGGCTTAATTCATTTTTTATAGATCTTCAAGTTTTTCCCACAAATGGACTAATGTTGACTTCTAGTAACATGGTATATAAACTAAGGAAACATTCTTGGTTACAAGAACAGATGTCCTTCAAATCTTAACCTGATACTATATAGGTAGACAGTCAATTTCACTTCTATACTATTAAACAACTAGCTACTGATCTTAATTTATCTTTATCAAGAAATAGTTAATGGAAGTTATTTGTCAAATAAAATGTATGCTATCTAATTTAATAATACTGACACAAAATTTGATTAATCATTGATTGTGTCCATGAGTGAGAGTAACTACTTGCATCAACTTTTGTTGTTGAAGGTGTTTACCTTGTATATCTAGACTTTTCCCCTCCTAAATATGGGTATTATATAATCAACTTAGGTTGATAAGAATTTCACATTGTTTTGATGAAGGTAACAAGATTTCATTATATGTTTATAGTTGTTCAGCGTAGGTAAAATCCAACAAATAAAATGTCTCATCTTTGAAATCTCATGTATACAATTTTCAGTAGTATTTTTAATACATAGTTTTCATTTATTAGTACTGTGTATATTAAAACATAGTGGAGTTTATTTCAGGAATTATGATCTATTTCATGTCTTATGATTCACAGTGTTAGGATAGAGGTGAAAATCTGGTAGTCAAATTTAATTTCTAAAGCTTAAATGCAAACCTGATACTTCTGTGGAAATGATGGGTATAAGAGATGGATATGTATTTGGTTGAGTAAGTTGTTCTATCTCGTTTATATTATAACATATTTTACATATGAAATTCTGGATTAAAAACTGACCAACTTGAGGGTGTGAAGTATGGTTTGTGGTTCCTCATAGCCCCAGATATTTTATGGATTGTTTGACAGATTTCCATTGTTGTAGTAAGTACTTAAGATAATGTAGTTACAAAGAGAAAAATGATTATTTCTGATTATAGCTTTATATGTTTCAATGTATAGTTTGTTGGACGCATTGTTTAGGATATATGGTAAGGCAGTGCACCATGAAAAAAGGGTGTAGTGGAATGGGAACTTCTTCTTATGGTAAGGAACAAGCAGAGGCTCTAGAGAAGGAAGAGGGGTCACTGGGATTGCATTAGAGGTGCATAGTGCTCTCCAACAGCAGACCCCAGCACATTTCCAGTATCACTCATCCAGAGATGCAGGAAATGTGATGTAGATACACTCATTGAGGCTGCCTCCCCGTGATCAGTAATAATTGAGAATCTAGTAGCATCTATAATACTTTCAGTATGTGAGTAAAGTTCTCTCCCACAGTGCCCTACAACATACTGAAAGAACTCAGACTTGGAAATCTAAGGAAGAAGTATGAGCCCTGGTTGACTAAACATACTTGGGCAAGCCTGGCATTACATTCGTATACTTTTCTTCATTGAATTCTCATACTAACCTTATGAGTTAACTCCTTACCTCTATGTCAAACCAAGACAAAGTCATTAAAGCAACAAGGCTGCATGGTTAACAGGGCTCTATGATGAGGTAAAGTATCTCTTTACATAAACATAGTAATCTGCTGTCAACAAAGGAAGTACAGACACTGTAGGTAGGAGCATAGAGCTCACCTCCATGGTCATTTGAAGTGTTTACTACAATTTTAATTTTTAAATGTAGCAAATGGGCTACTTTAATTTTACTTTCTTCAGATTTCATGAAATAGGTTGCTTGGCCTCCCTGTGCCCCTGCTGTGTGAGCTGTACACCACCACCCATCTGTGATCTTGCAAATGAGAATTGTCTCTGTATTATTGATGATACAGAATTCAATTGAAATACAGTACATGACAAGGCAAAGTTCTGTATCCTGAAATGTCTCAGAGGAGGAGGTCTAAGAAGCTAGAGGGCAGGTCCCCAAGGCAAATGAGAGATACAGACATATAGAACTCTGAGTCTTACTGATCTGCTACTATCACTTGCCTACATGCCAAAAATATACTGGTTAGTTAGGTCTCTCAAGCAAATGAATCCTTGGTGTTTACAAAGACCATATCCTCCCTCACATGTATTAGTTACCTTTCTGTTGTGATAAAGCACAACCACTGATTAAAGAAGGAATGTTAAAATAACCATTCACATCTTCTACCTCAAACATGAAACAGAGCCACCTACTGGTGACCAAGCATCCAAACACATGAGTCTATGAAGGACATTCTAGTTTCTAACCGCAACCAATATAATACTCAAACCCAAATGCACGTGCAGCAATACTGTCACTGCTCTTTCTTCATTTTAATTGCTACCTAATATTGTAACATATATGTGACATGAGACACGTGACTAAATAACTGATATAAGAAAATGTTGAGGTCTAGCTAGTGTGTGTGTGTGTGTGTGTGTGTGTGTGCATGCACGCGCGTGTGCTCATGCACACCTTAGTTAGGGTGTTGTGAACAGACACCATGATCAAGGCAAGTTTTATAAAGGATGACATTTCATTGCAGCTGGCTTAAAGGTTCAGAAGTTCAGTCCACTATCATCAAGGCGGGAACCTGGCAGCATCCAGACAGACATGGTGCAGGAGGAGCTAAAAGTTCTACATCTTCATCTGAAGGCTGCTAGGAGAAGACTGGCTTCCAGGCAGCTAGGGTGAGAGTCTTAAAGCCCATACCCACAGTGACACACTTCCTCCAACAAGGCCAAACTACTCCAACAAAGCTACACCTATTCGAACAAGGCCATACCTCCTATAGTGCCACTCCCTAGACCAGGCATATTCAAACTACCATAGTGCATATTCACAATTATTTTCTTATAATAAACTTTCTAAAAGCACTTCCCTTTTCAGGCATCATCTCTAAAGTGTGAATATTCTATTTGGAAAGGCTGCATCAGTTTGAAGCCATAAACCATGTGCTAGAATTTCAATATTTATAATTCTCTTATTCTTGCTAATGTGATAAATTTGGATTCTATTTCTTGATATCTCATGACACTGTGCTTTAGTCTTTCTTCAAAGGTACTTTTTTTATAATCTTTGCTTGCTACCTTAAGCTGATTCTTATGAAGTAAACAATACATATTTATTTGATCAGCAGAATGGAAAGGGAACTAAATATTAATGATCTAAAACTTCTGACATTCATTCTGAAATATGTTTTCTTTGTGCTATTACCAATATTTGCATTTCTTTAGGTAACCTCACAAGTATTAATTTGCATGCAATCAAATACAGAAAAATTCAGTATTTTTTCTATGATTTCATTTAAATTTCTTCTCCATCAAGTTTCTATATTTGCAGGTATTTCCTACATTCACAAATATTTCCAACTAATTGCATGTTTTCTTACCATTTTAATATTCTTTTATTTTTCATTCTCAGCTCATTTATCATTTGTATAAAGAAAGGCTACTTATTTGTTTGAATTTGAGTTTGATTGCATATCCAGTCACATTGCTAAAGTTGTTTATCAAATGTTTGAATCATAATAGAAAAATTAAATAATTTATCATTTCCTATATTTTGCCCTATAATGGGAATATTCCTTTCATTTAAATCTGACACCTCTTCAATGTTTCATGTTTTGAACAATAGAATTACTGCCTATGAGGAAATTTTAGAAGACTGTCGGATGTTTAAAGACCAGTGTTTAGCTAGGTCTAGAGAGAGGTCTTCAAAGATGATAGCTTAGACCTCCTCGTCCTGGGCCTGCTTGCTGCTTCTTCCTGGTCTGCCATGAATGGCTTTCCTCAGCCACATATTCTTATCATGATCACGGGTTTCATTTGTCTGCTGTCCTTGCAATGAAGGACTGCAATCATTAGAGGAGGTGCGTCTTTCTCCCATAAGTAGTTTCTGTGTTTATTTTATAAAACAGTCATAAACACACACACATAAACACACACACACACACACGGGGGGGTGAGAGAGAGAAGGAAAGAGAGAAAGAGAGAGAGAGAGAGGCTGGTGGCTGGATTGGCAGATGGACAGACAGATAAATAGATAGACTTTATGACTGTTTTGTATGGATCTGTAGATATTTATATACCTGGATATATATCCACACATCCATATGCATGTTTTACTCATAGATGTCATAACCCTGATGAATATCTTAATTTATATGTATGAATCGAAAACTTCCCATACATGTAATCCATCTGTCAACATAAAAAGGCATTCACTTTGTTATTTTCTAAATATCGTCCTGCATCTGATTTTTATTTTACCAAGCATATACTTAAGTTAGTTTTATGCTGTATTAGTTACATTCATGTTGTTGCAATAATATGACACACACAACTCAGGAAAAGAGAGTTTACTTACCTTAAGGTTCCAGAAAATGAGGACCCTCACAGCAAAGAAGTGTGGCTTAGCTGTAGGAGCTCAAAGCCGGCTAGTTACATTTTTATCTATATGGAGCAAACATATAGAAGAAAGCAGGGTGAGGTTATAAACTAAAAGCCCATAACAAGTAATAATCTTTCTCCAGAAATTCTCAGATCCCAGAATTCCTATAATCTCCACAAACCAGGGATCAAGGGTCAACACACCTGAGTCTATCAGAAACATTTCTCATTCAAACCAGCACATATATACTGAGGCATCAATGCAATTTTTAAAATCTTGTTTTCCATTTCATATGAGATATGTATAAGTTATTTATCTGCCCCAACGTATTCAAATAGCTCTGATGTTTTGATACTGTATATTTAAGTTTACTACTAATTTCATTTCTGGAAAATCCTGGAGTGTCTACTTAGATAAAAGTCTACACCTTTAAATGATACAGAACAGTGATAGTTGCTGCTTTGGAGTTGGACAAGGACAACATTTTTATGGCTTTATCTGCTATTTTTATGTCGCACAACATCTATACACCATTTTATAACAGGTAATGTTTTTAAATATAGTGAGACATTTGAGATAAAGATTGAGTGTGTGTATGTAGTAAATCTACTTCACAGAAATCATTTTAAAGCAAGGGGTTAGAGATTGTTTTCAAGTCACAAATGCAAAGTAATAAAAAGGAAGAATAAGAACAGGTTGAAAGAAAAGGATGGTTGGCAAAAAACGGGAAGCAAGGGAAGCCTGATAATTCAGAAATATTATCGGGCAAAATCATGGAAAGTCAAGGAAAGCCAAGGGTCAGCAGTCTGACAGATGGATTCCTCGACAGGTTCATAAATTGTGTGCGTGTGTGTGTGCGTGTGCGTGTATGTGCGTGTGTGTGTGGTGTGTGTGAAGTAGAAAAGTGGCTTTAAAAATTCAACTTCCATGGTACACAGTTAGTCTGAATGCCATCTGATTCTCTATTGTTGTGCCCCGGGGTTTTAATTCCCTTATGATAATACAAGTCATGCCTAAAGTGAGGTGGTGGATATGAATAATTCAGGCAACGCTATTCTGAACCTGCGTTTTTTGAATATTTTCATAAGGGTAAATGTTCAGCCTCCATAGATTCTTTCTCTACAGTTCCCTGTATTTATTGTAACCCAAACTCCATTCTAGTAAAGAAATTACATTTCCACTTTCAAGTTTAAGCTGACAAAGACAGAAGAGATAAAAATGTAACAATGGGTGAGGACAGTAAAATATGCATCCTGTCTTTTAAGCTTCCACATTTGTAGGTATCTTCTCAAGAACTTCATCCTGGCATTGTGATCTCTTGACTATTAAGGCCAGATGAGTTATGAAGACTTCTGACCTTCAACATTCTGATCACTGTCTTCTCCTAGAGCTCTACGGCAAGCTGTTATGCAGCAATGGAAGCTGATATGTGAAAGGTCCTCATGCCTTTGACCCCAGAATCCTTTCATACTGTGTTTGGAAAATGTACACAGTCTATACCAGATTGGACCAGGATGAAGCTTCCACTAAGCATAAGTCAAGAAAGAGCTAGACAGAATCCATAAAGTAGGGATTGAAAGCAACAGGGAACAGAAAGAAATTGACAAGGTGTTGCTTAAGTGATGACAGCATAGAAAAGAAATGAAGGTGAGAACACAGAAGAAGGGCCCAGGAGTGATTACGTCAGTGAAATTGGTTTAGTAAAATAGCTGTGGAATTTTAATATGTCAGAGTTAGAGAAAGACAACTGCTAGTCACGAATGAATAAGTGAAGAACAGAAATGAACATTCTAAACCTTCCTCAAGTAAATGACAATCATTAACACAGGAGAAAATAACCAAATCAGAACTTTAAAAACAATACTAAAATGAATGGCTCAGCTTTGTGCAAATTGTTATAGTAACTAGTAATTTCTATTATTAAACTAATGCAATTAAATGTATAATTTATCTAGATTTGGTTTATTGGAGAAGAAAAGGCTATATGAGTCCTGTGGTCAGCTGATTTTCATTTTACTAGTTAGACACTAACTGTAATGTCTAATACTTAAAATAGTAGTAAAAGGACATTTTATTGTAAATAATATAATAATATATTAATTATTTAATATAACATAAATGTAACAGTATATAAATGTTAATTATAATAATTATAATTATATTTATAATTATATATCAAATCATATCATATATCATAACATATATCATGTAGCATATAACACATTTCATATATCACAAATTATATCATAAATATCACATGTCATATAATCATATATATCATATATCAATAACACATTATGCATTCTATATTATGTTATGTATTTATTATTATATAATTATATAATATAAATTAATATACAATAATATTATGTATAAAATAAAATAAAAGTGCATATTATTGTAAATATGTGGGTAATAAGTAGAATAAACCACAGTTAGGTGAAAGTTGGAGGTCCTCCAGAATAGGAGGAAATCAGGTGTTTATTGATTGTCATTTCGCCCAAGAAACCTTTTCTAGTTATTTGACTCATACTTTATGCTTTGCATGACTTTTAATACTAAGAAAGAAGTAAGAAGTTATTTTAAAGAGCACAAAATGCTACTTTAAGCTAACATTATGTAAAACAAATAGCATAGGGTTACTAAGATGTAACATGTAGGAGCTACAATGACTAAATATTTTGAATCCCAAGCTTCCTGACCATTTATAATTGTTACAGTTTCTTTATGATGCATTATTTGTAGTACCTCATGATTTTTGTATTGTGTGTGTACTTAAGTGCATAGATGTGTGTGCCTGTAACAGAGACACAGATTCTCTTTGCCTAAATTTCCTTAATGATTTCCTAACATCAATACAATGGTCCAAACTTCAACATTAAATGTGCTATAATCTTGAACTAAGCACAGAGCATCCATTAATTTTAGCATAGGAATCAGTGCCTCTCTGTGGACAGAACTTTAAAAACTGTGCAGGTTAAATATATGTCACATGGTCATACACCCTGTTTTTCTATATGCTTATCTATTTATTCCCCATATGCATATCTATATATGCATATGACATATGCATATCAGTCATCAAGATATTTCAGTTCACCAGTTCATAACTAGACATCTGATTCACATCTAACACTATGAGATTCATTTAAGCCTTCCTTCCTTTCTTATTTGTGACCTTTATAATCAACATGGGTATGCAAGATCATATGTGATATATCTGTAAAATCATCTGACCACCTTCACTCATGTCCTTGAAGTGAATAAAAATGGACTTTCTAAGCATACATAGTGTGGATGTACAGTTCCCCATTTCTTTAATCTAACAGTAGACACCAGTGTGTTCTCCAGAGTTCCTTATGATGTTTCCTTACTACCATTATTAGCAAATTTGGTTTTTGTTTGTTTGTTTGCTTGCTTGATTGACTGATTGCTCGTCTTTTTGTTTTGGTTCCTTTCTTTTCCCCTCATCTTTATAGAATCTTACTGACAGCTGTACCTTGTTAATTTAATAAATATTAATTCCATGAAGAATATATTTTAAGTTTAGAATTTCTTCTCACTCCCCTGACACAGAGATTCTATAATGACCTGTAGGTATCAGATGTAGCTTTTGCTATAGATTTTGGATAAGCTCAGTTCCTGGTGGTGGGCCAGGGAAAGAAGAAACATTCCTTCATTGGATATGTAGATGTTCAGATCGTCTTCCCATGGGATGCTAATTCTCAAGGTAACAATTCAGCACCTGTAAAAATGTCACTGTTTTTGTGATTAAAAAAAAAATTAAGTCAAAGCGCCAGCCTATCTTTTGAGATTACCATAAATCCTCCAGAAATTTTAAGGACATCTGGTTTGTTAAAATGATTTTGCAGTATTTGATCTTGAAATGGTTGTTTTCCATACTAAATTAAACCATGAAAAAATACCTGCTAAAGTTTACTTTGTTGAAATAATGGCCCTTAATTGTATTGATTAAAGTGTTTGACTTCAGACAAATTGATCGCAACATCTTTCAAAAGAAACCAATAAACATTAACATTGTTTAAATTTTAATACTTTCTAATATAGGAAAATTCCATTGTGTGACTTGATGTGAATGACAGTCTGAAAAAGATAAAATCGTAGAGGCAGAAAACAAATGACATCAGGATTTACAGGGCCTCGACTAACTTCAATTGGGCACAAGAGAATTTTGTGCTGGAATAAAAAAGCCCTATATCTTGCTGTTGATGACAGGTACATGAAGGCATACATTTGTCACAGCCATCAAACCCTACATTATGAAAAGGAGAAGTTTATTGCTTGTAAATTATATCTTAATGCAAAAACATGTATGAAATGAAAAGGATAAATGATAAGGTATAAGTATGGGAAGATGGTTTTATTGAAATCATTTGAAATGATGTTCCAGGTATAGCTGAATCAATGGTACAGAATGTCTGAATAAAACTCTGTTTGGATCTTAGACATTGTAAAAGAGGACATATTATTTATCTGAGTTGATGCTATTTCCAGCAGAAGAATTTGTTTAAAATAAGACTTTGTACATAAAGATAAAGAATTTGATATATTTTCCAAATAAAGGAAAGAGTAACATGATTTTTTTTTGTAAGGACTGTGTGCAATGAACCGGTGAAGTAATATGAAATAAAGACCTATTTTAAGACTTGTCATGTTTGATTTAAATAGTTCTCTCAAACCCTCATTCAGAATCCTAATTGCCTTACCTACCTTGGACATATAGCAAATATCAAAGTCCAGTGAGGGGCTTCTTCAAGCCATTTGAGAATTAAAATGTAAGTTCTGGTTATTGTCAGTGAACTCTGCAAGTCCACATGAGAAGAAGCTTCCCCTTGTAAAGCCTGGTTGTGATCTTACTATGTCAGAAGACATATGTGACATTGATTTATAGTTTAGAGATATCAAGGTAAGATTCTTGAAGTTCTTTAGCCTGAACCCTAGAAAAAATGCATTCATGTTGGCTAACTGGGATGCTGTTGGGTCCTTGGTGTATCAGGGATAACCTAGGGATTGAAAGCATCAACATTCTAGTGAGCCTCCTTTACTGAAAACGGTGGCAAAGTTATTAGTATAGCTTGTAGATAATTGTTGCTGCTCTCAGTGGCTTCCTAGGTAGTCAAGGGGTCTCAACTTCACTAGCATATGACATCTGATAAGAACCAAGAACATAGAAAAACCACTGTTTCTTGCAAGAGGAATATGCCGTAAGTACCAGATCCTGTATTGAAAACGTCAAGCTAAATGTATTAACCTTGTGCAGGACAGTTTTCCTAAGCTACATAATGGCAGCTATGTACAAGGCAATAGATTTAGAGTTTGTGGGAGTCACTAGTGTCTGGAAATGCATGTAGCAAGAAACATTCTAGTCACTAGTTAATAGTCTAGAACTTATCATTTCAATCCTCTGCTTTAGAATCCATGGAACACTTATAGCCAAGATGGGTGGTATAGAGATTCCAAGAAGTAAGAGAAGAAAAAGATAAAGTCTCTACAGTGAAGGGCTTTCTGAGAGTAAAAGCAGATGTTAACGCAGACAAATTATACACTGTTCTGTTGCAAAGTCAGAGCAGACTGGAGAGAAATTTTGTATTGTTTAAGCAATTATGTAACCTTATATGTCAATGTTTGTGGGAAAAAAATATAGGCCGAAGCTGTGGTGGAGTCCCAGAGGCTTTCTATGCTGCAGGTCCCACATGCATGAAGAGGTCTAAGGTTCCAGCGGCCTGGGGCTTTGGTGGTGGCAGGCCCCAATGAAACAAGGAAGTCCTTGGTTCCAAAAGGGTTTATTGTCATGGCGAATGGTGGATGGATCTGAATGTACCCCAGTAAAACTCAGGGCAGTCCTCAGTTAAATAGGGAGGGAGGGAGGGGAGGATCTGGGGAGGATCTGGGGAGGCATGCTTAATTTGCCCCGCCCTCTGGCCTTCATTAGTATGTAAATCCCTAGGGCCTGAGGCCTATGGTCATGCCCTCTACCTGTGCATTTTGGGAGGGGCTGTGATGGCCTACGTGACTGAACAATGTAAGTCCGTGGAGACGAGACTGCAGGTCAGGACTCTGGGTTCTGGGGGCACGGCTGAACTCCTGCTGGTTCTAGGCCCATGCCCAACCATGAACCAGAATACCTTTACACAGTCCCACAAATGTTCATGATATCTTTTGTTTTACAATTTGGGAAAATGTTCTTTAAGAATGCAAATCGAGGACTTTTGAACATCTGCAGAATGTGACCATTGACAACAGCAGAAAGAGAGACAGTAGCAACAAAGACTCCCCACAGTAACCTCCCCCTATAGCAACATCAGACTTAGTCCACTTCTCTTTTCTGGGAGATCCCAAACTCCTCCTGGAGTCACCACAAATACATGGACCAAAATAGCACTCTTCCAATCAATACTGAAACACATCAGTGCTGAAAAAGTGATAGGGCACTAAAATGGACCTTTGCCAGACATAGGTTCTGAAGTACAAAAGTGACTATTGGGTCAGACATGCAGGTAAAGTAGCTGGTCTTTCTTATTATCCTAGTATGGGACTCCTGAACTAGCATCATGCAAACTGGGGAGTTTAATAAATTAATATCATTCATTATGAATATGCCAAAAAAAACCGAATTGAAGAAAGAAAATGTATCTATAGACAACAAATTTTATAGCATCTAAAATGTCTCTGTTATCCCATCGTAATTGGATGTGTGTGCATGTGCACGTATGCATGAGCATGTGTGAGTGTGTGGTGTATATATTCATGTTTTACCTGTGTCTACATACATGTGGTGGCTTTGCACTTTTTCTAGTTCATGTGGAGGACAGATTTATGTTAGAAATCATGCTTAAGTATTTTGATATTATATGAAGGCAGGTTCTCTCAGTCCCACCTAGAAATCACTAAAATGGCTAACTGGCTAATTAACTTGTTCTGAGGATTCCCTAGCTTTACCTTCAGAGGCTGGAGTTTCAGGTGGAGATGTTGTGCACCCAACATTTATGTGATTTTCTGGGGGTTCAAACTTGAGTCCTTGGAATTGTACTTCAAGCATCATAACAGCTTGTTCACAAGGTTGCTTAAATGCACAAAACCACTGAGTATGGACAGATGAGACAGAACTCTCTTTGCCTTAAGTATCCAAGTAAGAGGGGATGCCAAATAGGACAACACAAAATCCTCCACCAAGAGACACAAGGAGCCTCATGTATGACAAGTGGGCTGGCTTAGCTAGCTGTCTTGAAATCCCTGTAAATGAGTTTATATGAAAAATTTCCAGACCCCAAGACATAGGTCTGTCTCTACTTGTCTAATGCGTGACCTTGGGTTGATTTATGGTTACACAATGTGATCCAAAGTGTGACAGCCCTTTAAGGGAAATGATTGAGCTATGTACTTAATTCAATGCTAAGAGGGGACATTGGCAGACCTCTTCCTACAGTTCCAAAACTGAGTCGAGATACCATGCCAAACAGACAAATGAAAACAGACTTTACAGGGGTCACCCAGTCTTCATGAATCAGAATCTCACCTATGACTCTATTCTTGGAAAATGACAATGTCTGTTTCAGCTAAATGACCACTGATTTACCCTAGGGGATAGTAATGTGAGAATAAGAAGACTCGCATATTTCTGATTAGCCTCATAGCATGGAAGAACTATTGATTGCAAGGTCAAGAAGATACATGCTGCTGAAATCAGATCAAGTCAACTGGATGTATTGTTTGCTGACCTTCTCTGTGGAAAAATTACCCAGTCTGTACCTGTTTAACTTAGGCATGGACATAAAACTTCTTCTCCTGGACAATAAAATGTGAAGGATACATGGTATTTACTATCTCCTGAGAGAAAATTTTAGAAATGATGAATCTTCCAACGTTACCCCTGTCTTGTTTGTGGATTCATAGAAGCATATATCAAGACAGAACATCTAGAAGGCTGTGTACCTCAGGGTAATACAATCAGAGTGCACTGCACGACTTGGCTGGCATATATCCATAGACCAAGGGAGAGAAGTGTTTAGTTATAGTAATCTTTCTGCATGTTTTTTTCATTTTAAACTTAAAGGTTATTTTTAATAGGAACTTAAGGGAACAATGAGAAAGAGCTGAGAAGAGCTGCAGAGATGGCTCAGAAGTTAAGAGCACTGGCTCTTCAAGAGGTCCTGAGTTTCATTCTCAGCAACCACATGGTGGCTCAGGACCACCTATAATGGGATTTGATGCTCTCTTCTGCCATGCAGGTATACATGCAGATAGAACATGCATGTACAATAAAGAAATACATCTTTAAAACATAAAAAAAAAGTTGAGGAAAATATAATATTTCATCCTGAAAAAATGGGCTATAATAATTGACATTTAAATACAAGCTATATTTCCTTTATATTGTGGCATGATACATGTTTCTTTTCCATATCAAATGGGTCCTGCTTAGATCACAAGATACTCTTTGTAGATATCAAGATGTTAGGTTCCAGGTGCATAGTCTCATCTTTAACCAGACTACACTGTTTATTTCATTTTTAATTTTTTTAATTTCTTTTTTTTTCAGACACAGGATCTTACTGTGAGGGAATGGCTGCTCTAGAACTTTTTATAAAGAGTAAGGCTAGCCTTAAACTCAGAAATCGATCTTTCTTTGCTTCTCAAGTGCTGAGATTAAATACATTTCAATGTATTTTTGAACAAGCAGGACTCTATTGCTATGCTTCCTTCCCTATGCACACAGGATATAATTGAGTAGATTGGTAACTAACAGAGAAGGTTAGAACTCAGCCCTCACTAGGTCTGCAACAGAGAATAGCAAAACTTTGGAGAAAAGACAAGACAGAGGAGAAATAGCTTGTGTCTAAAATATGCAAATTGTGGGAAAATAAATATGCATGAGGCTAGCGCAGGTAAAGGCTGCTTCATTTTAAATATGTTTCTGTCATAGTGGTATTTGCATTACCAGCTGACAGAAAACATCCAAATAAGTAAGGAGTAATCATTTTATTCAAAATGTCTTGTGAGTGGGAAGGCTCTAGTGTATCAGTTCATTTCAAGTGAGCTTAGCTGTCATAGATATTTGTCCTTGTTCTTTCGTGACAGTCCTGGTTGCTGACTTTGAGATTTGTCCCTCTTTTACCTTCAAAAATTAATTAGTTTAGATGACAGATTGTATGGTCAGTCAACATAAGTTTGGATGCAATGCTGTGATATATTAATGATGAAAGTGATAATAAATTGTTTAAAGAATTATCTCAAATACATATTACATATGCTTGTTTGTAATATGCATATTGCTAGATGTCAAGGTGTTAGGCTCCAAGTATATAGTTTCATCTTTGACCAAACTACATATACAATATATACCTATTATAAATCTATTTCATTTGTATTTCTTTTCATGTAATGAGTCATTGGCATAAGTTGAAGTTTTGTCACATTTAGGAAAATAATTAGAACGTAACTTCCATTTAAATTCTTGTATGGTTGCTCCAGATTTAAAAACAGTAAAGAAGAGTTTACCAAATCTTAGAATCTATTGTTGGTTTAAGGTTGACAATCTTTTTGTTAGTGTGGGGGGTGAGGGGGATGACTCTTTCCTAGCATTTCTCACTGTGTCCTATGTTCAAGATCATGACAAATGTTGACAGGAGAGGAAAAAAGTTCCCTGTAAACTTCCTGCTGTTGTAACAAACTGCCATGTCATCAGTCACTTAGAGAAACACATGTCTGTTACCTTCTGGTCTGGTGATCAACTGTATCATGTATGACCTAAAGGGGGATCTGAGACTTCCAGATGAAGGAAAGGCTCTCAAGTGTTCTGGAATGCTATTTAGTGAAGACACCAATATGGATCCCATCTCAGACTTTATTTAACACCCATCACCAGAATTGCATTAGATCATGTAAAATAAAAGTAGAAACTTAGTGGCTTAACAGCATACTTGGTATGTGTATGGAAAACAGACAATGAAAATAGCCTGGAAAAAATAAAAACAGCAGTTAGAATTTTCTAAAGGAGTTGTTTGTGAATCGTCCCTCCTGATTGCTTTCAGGCTTAGCTTTCTAATGTGTAAATCATAGTATAATGGCATATGATAAAGTTTTAGTATTTAATATAATCCCAAACTCTACAAAATACTTGCTACTTGTAAGCCACCAGAATTAGGGAGTAAATCCAATCTCCTGCATGATAGAACATTAGCTCTATGTTTTATTAATGGAAATAGACAATTTTCAGACATTTTCAAACTATAAATACAAGACAATATGAAAAGTCTACAGCTCAGACCTTGGAGTTCTTATCTGATAGAAAGTTTAATCATGAAATCAATATTTTGTGAAGGAAAAGTCTAGCGAGCTCTGTGTGCCTGGGGAGAATATTTCATGGCTCAGTGATGCTACTTAGTGACTGAAAATCATTGAGGTGGAACCGGAGAAGGGAATTTATAAGATGAGCATTCAGCTGTTTTTACAAGTTACTGGGCAATGCAAATTATATTTTTGTCTAACCTTCATGATTTTTTAAAGCTCTGATGCCTATATATTGGCTGACCAGCACAGTATTACTGGCATACAGTTAGGTTTTTTTTAATTATCTTGAGTTTACCTAAACCTAATTTTATAATTTTTCTAGTCATTTTATACTGACATTGAATGCTATTAAGTAGCATGGACATAAAAAGCATCATACCTGTGCCCAGGGAAGTGGCTGTAGATATACCCAGTTAGTCATTACTCAAAAACAAACACAGGAGCTGAAACACGCATCAAATGGGGCAGAGAGCAAGTGGAAACAGTTGTTATTGAAGTCCAGAATGGACCATCAGATCTCCTGGAGCTGAAGTTATAGGCAGTGTTAAGCTACCTGACTTGGGTGCTGGGAACTGAACTCTGGTCCTTTCTAAGAGCAGTACTCATTTTTACCAGCTGAGCCATCTATCCCTTCAGTCCCTGTCCTCTCTATTGTGTCTTGAATCCAGTGATTTATAATTTCTTAGGTGGTTATAGGTCTCACCAGAAGCTAAATCTGTTACCTTTCTTTCAGCAAAATGCATCTGTGTGTTACTATCCCCTTAAATATAATCACAGCTCACATCTTAAAGGGAGCAGCTAGTCTAAGGTTGCAGGCAACTAGGGATGCCACCCAAGTCTCTCCCATGGAAGGGCTAGCTTTCTACAGTAGTGTTCAGAAGTGTCCAACACTCAGTCCTTCTGACCAGCTTCAGCTGCCACCAGTAGCCCTGCTAGAGGCCATGATTATCTCTGGGCAGCTCAGAGCTTGGAAAACTCAACAAGGTAATGCTTACTTCAACATTCCTTCTATCTTGGATCTTTGTACTTCTGTTGAATCCATGTCAGAACCTGTCTTGGTGGCCTATGGAGTCCTGTCTTGTCTCTTTTACTTACACAAACACTGACCTCTAATACAGTATTTGGAGCCAACTTGATTTTAGTGTATATAGATGAAGCTCTCTACTGTGTGGTATCACTGACTCCTACTGAAGTGTTAAGAAAAAGTGGTTTACTTTGCTTAGCTTCTAGTTGGATTGCACTTTCGAAGACACATGAAATATCAACATCTTTATCTACAAATGATGAGTCTAAAACGTTAAAATCATTACAACTTTGTGCTCTAGAAAGCTACCCAAAGGGCAAGCAAACTCTATTTATGGTCATTTAATCATCTCCATTAGGAGTCTCATTATTCTTTTTCAAGCATTTAATAAACAGAGAAAAATTACAGTTATCTTTATGAAAATCAAATTCTTTCCTGGTCATGAGGATATTTAATTATTTCAAAGATGACAATGTGCCAGGCACTGTATTTAAGTATGTATTCATTATTTAAAAACCTATCATTAGAGCAACTCCTGTCAAATTATGAATAAGAAAACAAAGTAATAAAAAGCAAATGTTAATGAAAGACAATGAATAAAACTGAACACAAATAAATCTGGATATGAAGCCAAGGCATACATTAAAATAGTCTGACACATAAGCCTATGATCTAAGCTGTCTAATGGAAAGACCTAGAAATTGGAAGAAAAGATACAATAGATAGAAAAGTTGATTCTTGATAAGAGATTGAGAGGTAAATTTTCAGAGATTATCTAAAAGCAATGTCAGATACCAAAGAAACATGTATGAAATACGATAGAAAACAGTTTAAATTATATATTTTAACTCACATTATGTATTTACAAGGTAGGAGTTTTAATAACATGTCAAATATCAATGTATTCATATCAGATGCTGGTATTAGCTTATTAAAATGCAAATGAAACAGTAATCTCAAATATTTGTTGATTCCCCACACCAGGAAATACCATGTGAAACTGAGAGGCATCACCTCTACCGAAGCTATAATTTACATTCCATCAAGTTTCCCAAGTGTATAATGATACCCTCTGAACACATCAGGCTGATCACCTTGGCAACCAACACTAAGCAGCCACACGTACACTATGATGTCAGTACACTCTGTGATAACCAATTCCAGGTTGACAAAGAAGAGAGAACTGGGATTTTCATAGGAGCAGAACAGGACAGTTCCGAAGGTCAGCACACACATACTGCAGAACAATGTGCCCTAGAGGTCTTGTAGCTGAAAGCATTCCTTCTCAAACAGTGACATCAGTTTCTAGTGGACCTTTCTTAAATATTGGGCATTATAAACAAATTCCTCACAACATCTATTTTGCAGGTGGCCTCCTATAGTCTCTACCTTCACTCTACATTGTCTTTTATTGGTTGACTATCAGCACATGAGTGGTACTCCTCTTAGGGCATTTATAGTACATACCTCTGACTATCTTTTGCATAAACAGGTAGACAGGATAAGTACTGAGCTTGAAATTGGACTCTCTGGCATTATTTCTTAGCTGTGTGGCTGTTACCTAACTTTTCCTTAGGAGACGTTAACAAAGGCACCCCACTGCTAAAATAATTCCGCCCACTCTATCTTGCGAGAAACAAGAAATGTATTGGTCCATGACAAGACGGGTGAAGGGTCATTCATAGAACCATGGATGATCAGTGCAGAGCCTCATCACTGAAGAGTCTATAGCAATGTAAACACCAGGACATGACGACTTCATCTCTGCAGCTCCCTACACAGTTTGTAGGCAACACAATTTGTAGGCAGCTCAAATTGGTCCAAGTATCCTCGTCTTCACAGGTCTTTTTTACTTTCGTAACAGTGACAGGAGAGCCTTGTTGAATCTTACAAATTGCTGAGGTCTGTAGCCTCATATGTCGCCTTGACTTTCTGAGTCTTATGAGTCTTCCTCTGCCTTCAATAAGGAAATGTATCAACTCAAAGTGAACAGCTACTAACATTGTAAAACTGGAAAAATGATAGACTGGTTTAAGTCTTCATCTGCCCTCCAACCAGATCTCATCACTGTTTTGAACTCTGATTTGAAAAGATAAGTTTAAATCTGTGGTCTAAGGAGATGTATAATTTACAGGCCGCATCTTTGCAGGCCTGACCAAACTCTACCTACTGTCACTGGATAAGTGACAGCAGGTAACTCAATAAATAAGCAATCTACAGAATAGCAGACCCCGAATCATATTTATAATTTCACTGTGTGCAAGCATCTGGAGTACAAGTACTACATGAACATTGTTGTCAGTGTTTGATATAATCCCTCTGTGTGAACATAACATAGTTCAGGAACATGTTCTCTGTATTCTTCACATGGAATCATTTAGTGTTGTTATAGGTCCTGGTATCTTCTATTTAGACTCCTTTAGCTTGACTTTTAAGACTAGACACAGTACATTGTTATAGCCTGTGAACCTAATAGCACTCAACATTTTTTTTTATTTCTAATATTTTGATAATCCCTTTTTATCTTTATTATAAGGTATACATTTATACCTCTAGCATAAAATAGATGTTTATTAAATGAAAGAATAAAATAACAGAGACCATGCATAGATAATATTTATGACTCCTTTTGTTGAGTTCAGCAAAAAGCTCAATCCTAATTCTCCCTTTCGGGTGTTTCCCCTTGTGGGAACTTTGATTATATGGTCTACATGGAAATACATTAAGCATGAGGGACATCTATTATCCTGTCTATCCTTTTTAATTTTTTTAAGTAGACTTGATTTCAATGTCATCATATTTTATTCATTGGGGAATAATCTTACTTTCTATGATTTTACCTTTTGGCAGAATCCAACAACATATACTTGAGATCTGAGATCTTTAATTTTTGATGACCACACTGGTCAGTTAGACTCGCTCAGTCTCTTGTCTGGATGGCACTGTTCCAGTATCTGTTTATCTCCTCTCATGACTCTCTTCTCAAACTGGGAAGAACGACTTAAAGTCACAAATGAACATAATAAGCAGAAATTTTCTCATTCCTCTCTTTTTCCCATTGTCTACAAGTGTCTAGAAAATGTACAAATTGAATATGTTAAATTAAGTTCAAATATAACCTCTCTGAAAACGAAATATATAGACACACTACTCCATTTTTAGTTTTTTTAATTTTTCTGTCCTTTAGAAAGAAATATTTGCTTGGAAAGTATCACCTGATCCTTATTTTGAATGTTCTATTGTTGTCAGGACAAATACCCTGTCCCTTATTTTGATGAGCCAGGTTAAATGCTTGAAAGTGTATGAACTAGATCTGCACAAAATACGCTAAAAATACTAAATCCACCTTGTCCTTGGAACTGCACAAAGATTCTTCAAATAGCATCCCATATCAGAAAAAGGATTACCAAATTTGTCAATTCCATTGGAGTCAAAGGGACTACGTAATCATGCTGTTATTAAATAAAAAGTGTTACAATGATTTTTTAAAAAACTGTGTGTAAAGGGTTAACAATAAATGGAGTCTTAATAAGAAAAGTAAGCTGTTGTCTATAATTTATCAAATAACTTATTTGAAAAATGAAAATATTGGTAAATACTTTTGTAAGTGTTTGTTATTTCTTTTACATTTGGCATACATTTTTGTCTGTGTTCCTTTTATTGATGTGATTTATTTGTATAAAGGGCATCTTCCATGCAGATATCTACACAATTTATTTTAGGACATTATTTTTATGAGAATATAATATTTATATTTACTGTATCATTCCTCCCCCAAACCAATGAAGTTTCTTTTTTACAAATATATCTTCTCTTTTTATTATCTCAGAAGCTATATCTTAATATGCCTCTTGATAGACAGACATAGTAAACATTTATTTAAACTGATATCATAAAAACAAAACAAATGTCATATTTTACAAATTATAAGATGACCTTTTGAAACAAGCCTAATGGTTTAATACCAAAATACATAAGGGACATGGAAGACATTACTTTTCATTTGTCATGTATTACAACCAGGGGCATGGCATTTGTATTTAAAAGGTCAGGATGGATGGCATAATTGTATACTAAGGTTAACACCCACTAAAATTTAAATTAGATATTTTACAAGTGTATCATTGAATTTAAAAATGGACTTGGGACAACTGATACTACATATGAAATTTCCCTATCTTAAAATTTCAAGGTCACATGCATGGGACTCTACCATCGAATAAAGAATATTTGGTCTCAGAACTTTTCTTCCACATACACTAAAATAGCTTTATATTCCAGTCTGCAGAATATACATGATACCTAGTTTTTGAACCTTTTACAATACCATCACAACAAACACTGCATATATATATACATATATGTATATATATTTGTATACACATATATATATATGTATACATATATATGTGTATACATATATATGTATACATATATGTATATGTATGTATTTGTATGCATCTGAGTTGTGCAGACTTCTTCCTGTCAAATATCAGCTCATATTTTAGACTTTGTGAGTTTCTCAACTCTTCAGGAACAGCATGAAAGCAGCCATGAAAAATATACAAACAAATGTGTATGTGGCTGTATTCCAATAGCAATGTGTTTAGGAAGCAGATGGTAACTGGATGGCTGTAGTCTCCATCCTGATCGAAACCCAGCACAGTGCAGTTTGATAGATAAAAAATCCTCTTAAACTTTAATGTGCAAATTATCATATCATCTATTTTGAACAATATTTTTGGTCATGGTCCTCCACTGAAGGAGAAACAGTTTCATATATTGTAACTAGCTGCCTGTTTACTCAAGCCTCTTGAGACAACGGTATTTTTATGCAGTATTCTTAGGTCATCTGTAATTACAATGATTTTAGGAAGATGTTAGACTAAAAGAATGTATAATGATTTTCTCTATAGTAGGAAATATCATTCCACACAATGAAATGTACCATGACTCTTCAAAGGAAGAATGGAGAATGTTTCTAAGCTTACTTTGTACAAAAATAAACTACTTTATTTGCTTCTTTTTCCAAAAATATGAAATTTCTTCCTTACAGAATCACTGTTTTTAAAAACATTAACTTTAGTTTAACTTTTGAGAAGGTTGATAGTGACTTAATTATTGAAAATACTAGCACAATATTTGCTGCTTCTTCCTATATAGAATTGGCAAGAATCCATATTAGTTTCTATGAAAACAAAAATAAAAAATGTGTCAGAAGTGTTTACTCTTACAGGAGGCTGAAATGTAAGGTAAAACAAAAAAGTCATATGAAAACCTATTACTATAGAATCTTCCTAAAATAAATCCTTATAAATTTATAAAAGAGATAAGAGATAGTTATCCTATAACAAAGCAAACATTCCCCTGCTAGACACAAAATATTAACAAATAAAAAGCCAAGTGTCAGGAATGGGTTACTTCTTTTTTAATTGCTGTCCAGTGTGTGCCATTGACCCCCAAATATTCCAAGGTATATAATGTTCTTGGTCACCTTCTAGAACATAATGATAAGACCTTTTTCTTGAAGGTGCCACATGCTTGAGTCATAGATCACAGAAAGATTATGCTTATATTGACCTAGAAACTCCATGCCTATTGGCTAGGTTTCATAGAACTAGAAGATGTGAACATGTCACTAGAGGGAAAAAGTAAGCTTCAATCATTCTGTGCCATGACCCTTATGAGCTACAGTAATTACTGGCATGGTAAAACATGCTCCCATGTGCAATGACGATACGAGCATCATGGGCGTAACCAAATACTTTCTAATTTGAGGCCTACTCTACAAGTTGAAATACATACAGTCCACTATTCCTAGTAAAAGATCATGTGTCTAGGAAGGTAATAGGCCATAGGGGAGAACTTATGACTGTTGAAATGAAATTAGTGAGATGAACTCTAAAGGCCATAAAATATATGTAAGGTTATAGGCAATATGATTCTATGATAGACAGGATGAACACCGGAATAATATAAATGTGACATGCGGATAACTTCTTGATAGCCTGGAAATAACAGGGACAACAGGGTTCAAAGGAAGTAAAGACAGGTAGGGTGTTTTTCATTTCCATAACTAGAAATGTAAAGATTTATAAGGTATACTATCAATATACCAGGAAAGTCAAATAATTGAAAACACTATAAAATTGAGCAGAATTTTTTGAGTGACGTCTAACTTCCATGTCATTTAATCAGGAACATATTTCTTGATTCCAAAAATATTTTTCCCATGAGCACAGAACAGAGACAGCAGAGTGAAGCCTTGGCTAGATATGTATCATCTTTACTTTGATTACAGAAGGTAAAAAGTGGCTTACATTTCCAACTCTGAGAGGATTGAAGGACCAGTAACGTTATATAGATAAATTATCACATCATTTAGCTCAAATTATTCACTTTTTATATGTCCTGACAATTTATTGAAGGATACAGAGCAAGCTCTTCAACATTTAATCTTATAGTCTTTACAAAATATGACATAAAACTATCTTCTTTCAAGAAAATATTATAATAGTAGCTATAAGGTGAAGAAAATTGTTGCCAGCATACAGAAACCTCCCTTCCTTCTCATCTCTTATGTAAGTTTTTGACACTCTATACAGAGACCATGTGTATTCACTTAGATCTACGCTAATGGAATAGATCAACCAATAAGAGACCATATTATATTAGCTAAAGTGCAGAACAATAAGAGAGCATACTATATGCTCTCTTAAAACAACTAAAGTCACTCAAAACAACTAAAAATGTCATCTTTAATGCTTGAAAAAGACATTTCTGAACTGATTTCAAAACTACTTAATCATATTTTAAAATAAACAATATTTTAAAACAAGGTCAAATATGCAGCTACACTGTCACTGCTGAACATATATTAACAATGAAAACAAACATGTTTAACTGTGTCAAATATATTTTTGTTCAGTTCTCTTGATAAGAAACAGTAAAACTTTATGTTCTGGGCTAGAGAGGTGTTTTAGTGGGTAAAGTGCTTGTTGTACAAACATGAGAACCTGAGTTTGGGTACTTAGTACCTATTAAAATCCTAATATCAGGCTCTAAGCATTGCTGAAATAGTAAACACCATGTTCAGTGCAAAAAAAAAGATATCAAAAAAATAAGGTAGAGTATGATTTTAAAAAAGAGGAATATACTCTAAGTTGACCTTTGGTATTCAAAGGTTTATGAATAAGGTATGCTAGGCACACCTGTACAAGTATACACACACACACACACACACACACACACACACACACACAC